>NW_027438265.1:300000-521385 GCF_000715075.1 Nicotiana tabacum
GCATCACCGTGCTGAATTGTATCCTTAAGGACAAGAAAATGGGGGTCATCATACTGACGCTCCCTGATACGATCATAAAGAGAAGACTGAGAAACCACACAAGCCAAAACTCGGCTCGGCTCGGAAACATCCAACCTGACAAACTGGTTGGCTAAGGCCTGAACATCCAAGGCTAAAGGCCTCTCTGCTACCGGTAAATATGCTAAGCTGCCCAAACTCTCCGCCTTACGACTCAAGGCATCGACCACTACATTGGCCTTCCCAGGATGATAGAGAATGGTGATATCATAATCCTTAAGAAACTCCAACCATCTCCGCTTCCGCAAATTAAGATCCTTCTATTTAAACAGATGTCTTAGACTCTGTACAAATAATGCCGCAAAATATTCAAGGCATGAACAATAGATGCTAACTCAAGGTCATGTACAGGATAATTCTTCTCATGCACCTTTAATTGTCTCGACGCATAGGCAATCACCCTACCGTCTTGCATCAACACTGTGCCAAGACCAATACGCGACGCGTCATAATACACAGTATAAGACCCTGAACCTGTAGGTAATACCTATATTGGGGATGTAGTCAAAGTTGTCTTGAGCTTTTGGAAACTCTCCTCACATTCTTTGGTCCACCTGAATGGAGCACCCTTCTGGGTCAATTTGGTCATAGATGTAGCAATAAAGGATAAACCCTTTACAAATCGGCGATAATACCCTGCCAAACCAAGGAAACTCCGGATTTCCATAAATGAGGATGGTCTGGACCAACTCTGCACTGCTTTAATCTTCTTTTGATCTACCTTGATTCCCTCGCACGAAACTATATGACCCAAAAATCCCACTAAATCAAGCCAGAATTCACACTTTGAAAATTTTGCATATAACTTCTTTCCTCTCAAAATCTGAAGCACAGTCCTCAGGTGCTGTTCATGATCTTCCCGACTCCGGGAATACACCAGAATGTCGTCAATAAACACAATGACGAATGAATCAAGATAGAGCTAGAATACACTATTCATTAAGTGCATAAATGTTGCTGGGGCATTGGTCATCCCAAAAGACATCACAAGGAACTCGTTATAACCGTACCGAGTCCTGAAAGGAGTCTTTGGGATATCTGGCTCCCGAATCTTCAATTGATGATAGCCTGAACGTAAGTCGATCTTAGAGAACACTCTGGCACCCTGAAGATGATCAAATAGATCATCAATATGTGGCAATGGATACCTGTTCTTCGATGTAGCCTTGTTCAGCTGGCAGTAATCGATACACATCTGCATAGAACTATCCTTCTTCTTCACAAATAAGACAGAAGAACTCCAAGGCGATACACTGGGTCGAATGAAACCCTTATCTAGCAACTCATGTAACTGTTCATTTAATTATTTCAACTCTGGTGGGGCCAAACGATATGGTGGAATAGAAATGGGCTGAGTACCCGGTAATAAATCAATGCCAAAGTCAATATCCCTGTCGGGTGGCAAACCTGGAAGATCTGCTGGAAATACATCAGGAAAATCCATTGCTACAGGAACTGACTCCATAGTAGGAGTATCAATACTAACATCTCTCACACAGGCCAGATACGCATCACACCCCTTCTCAACCATTCGTTGAGCTTTAAGAAATGAAACAACCCTGCTAGGAACATGATCCGAGGTACCTCTCCACTCTAGTCGCGGTAGACCTGGCATAGCCAACGTCACCATCTTGGCGTAACAATCATGAATAGCGTGATAGGGTGAAAACCAGTCCATGCCCAAAATAATATCAAAATCCACCATACTGAGCAATAATAAATCAGCTCTGGTCTCAAAATCGCTTATAACAATTAAACATGACCGATACAGGCGATCCACAATAATAGATTCACCCACGGGTGTAGATACATAAACAGAAGAACTCAAGGAATCACGTGATACGCCCAAATACGAGGCAAACTAAGATGACACATAAGAATAAGTAGAGCCTGGATCAAATAAGACTGATGCATCTCTATGATAGATCAGACTAATACCTATGATAACAGAATCAAATACAACGACATCTGTCCTAGCAGGAAGGGCATAATGTCTGGCCTGGCCTCCCCCTCTAGGGCGACCTCTACCTGTTCGACATCCACCTCTAGCTGGCTGTGCAGGTGGAGTGGCAACTGTTGAGTTGCTCCCCCTCTGAAACTGATGTCCTAATCTCAGGACGAATTGGGACAACTGGCTGCACTGGTATAACCTCTGGGGCATGGTCAACTTGGGCCCGTGGCTATGGAGTTCGGGCGGCGGGAGTCTGCGCTCCTCCCCCGGCCTGAGATGTGGCAGGAGCAAGTGGAATTAACCCTGCCTGAGCTAACGTGCCAAACATGCTCAAAAACTGGGCAAGAGTCTCCTGAAATGCAGGAGTAGTAACAGGCGTCTCAGGTGCCTGCTCTCCAACTGGAGCTACTAGTGGCTCTGGTGCAGCAGCTCGTACAGGTGCTCTGGTAGTGGAATTAGGCTTGAAATGCCGAAAGTTTTGATGATTCCATTTTCCATTTTCAACGATTTGGAGCTCGGATTGAGGCGAGTTTTGGGAGATTTTCAGAGAAAACATCGGGGTAAGTACTCTTAACTCAATTTTGGTTAGATTACCCAAATCCATCACTGTTTTTATCAGTTGATTGGTGATTTAAGTTGAATTTTTTTGAAAACCCTCTTGGATAGATTTGAGGATTTGAGGGTCGAATTATTATTGGAATTTAGTCATTTTTGTATGGTTAGACTTGTGGTTGAATGGGCGTTCATATTTCGTAACTTTCGCCAGATTTCGAGACGTGGGCCCCACGAGCCATTTTTGAGTTAATTTCGGATTTTTATTGAATATTTTCCTATAGAATTAATTCTATAATTTTTTTTGATTGTATCGAATTAATTATGACTATATATGAGTCGACCGAAATCGGAAAATCGAGGAAAAAGCATATTACTTGGTTAAATTGGAGCAAGTCAAGGTAAGTGACTTGTATAACCTTGTGTGGGGGAAATTTTCCCTAGGATTGGTATTGATATGATTATTGAAATGTGTTGAAAGTCGTGTATACGAGGTGACGAGTGTGTACATGGGTCAAATGTTAAAGACTATATTTTTAAATTGTGTAGATCAGTGTTGCGCATTTATTAAATTATTTTATCTTATTATATTCTTCATCATTGATTTGAGATATATACTTTAAATTTGTTTGATCTTTTCCTGCTAATTGTTTTACCTGTTTAGTTGTAACTTGGTTTCTTTTATACTTTGCATTATTTGATGGTTGATTTTCTTTAAATTAAATAATATTAATATGAAGTATTTGATATTTTTTAAAAATTGATATTGAAGCAACGTATTAAAGATTTTGAAATATTATTTTCCTGAATTATTTATTTCCTGAATATTTTCGTAAGATTTTTGTACTCATTGTGATGGAGCCATGAGCTCTTTATTGTGAAAAAATATTATTGATGATTTATTTTTGCATGAGCCGTGAGCTCTTTATTGTGAAAAATTATTGTTGTTGAATTGTTTTGGCAAGTTAAATTATTTGAGCACTTGAGGTGCATATTGTGATATTGATACACATGCGGTGGTATAAGGTTTGGGTATTGAAATGCATGTGGTGAGATAAGGGTGGATTGATACGCGTGGCTAGTAGGGGAACTACTAGAAGACATGCGGTGTGATAAGGATGGCTAAAACGCGAGATGCTATTTGAAAAAAATATTTTCTTTAAAATAAATTGTGAAGGCTCTCGCGGTGAGATAAGGAAATGAGATATTGTGAATTTATTTATGATTTGGGACTACGAGACGGTACCTCGTGAGTGCCTTTGTTGATATTGATTTATGGCCATAGTTGCCTTTTATTATTTGTTGTGATTTCATAAAGTTGAAAGGAATTCTGTTTTTATTCCACGAGATATTATTTGCCATTATTTTGTGTAATTAAATGGTGACATGCTATTTGATTCATTTCCATTGTCATTTTATTTTATTATATTGTTAAACATATTACCATGCAATTATTATTTTCCAGTAGGGCCTGACCTGACCTCGTCACTACTCTACCGAGGTGAGGCTTGACACTTACTAGGTACCGCTGTGGTGTACTCATACTACGCTTCTGCACATCTTTTTGTGCAGATCCAGGTACTCTTTACCAACCCCGATATCAGTGAGTTACCTGTGCACGGAGACTTCGAGGTATATCTGCCAGCGTCTGCAGACTTCGGAGTCCCCTTCTATCATTATTGTGTTGCTTCCTTATTTTCTTTAGTCCTTGATATATATAGAGACATTGGGGATAAATTCTTAGAAGCTTGTGACTTATTTCTATCAGGGTTTGGGAGTTGAAATTGTTTGAATTGTAGTTTATTTATTTCAGATTTAAATTTTTATTCTGCATTGATAGGCTTACCTAGTCTTAGAGACTAGGTGCCATCCCGACATCCTACGGAGGGAATTTGGGATCGTGACAAGTTGGTATCAGAGCCCTAGGTTCATATGTGTTATGAGTCACAAGCAGGTTTAGTAGAGTCTTGTGGATCGGTACGGAGACGTCTGTACTTATCTTCGAGAGGCTATAGAACTGTTCGGAATAGTACTTTTTGAGGTGTTAGAACACGAAACTAATTATTAAATTTAAAGATGACATTTTGGATCATAGTTCGCGGGCCGGGACCTTTTAGGCCGGGATCATTAGTTTGTGGGCCCGATTCCGGACCGGTTCCTACAAAAAGACCACCAGAACCGGGTCCGTTTGGCCCGTTTAAATTGAGACCGGGACCGGGACCGTTTGGACGGCCCACTTAGCCCATATAGGCCTGGGACTAGCCCACTTGCCACCCTTATTCCTCAGCAATAGCATATGGTTGCTTCTATGAGAAACATGTTTGTATGGTTGGATGTTGAATGAGCTTTTATTTGGACAAAAGTATTGAAATTTGACAATGGGTAATTTATGTGTTCGGTAAAAATGGCTGGTAAACTATTCTTTTAGTAAAATAATTAAAATAATTCTTAATATTTTTATTCAAAGCCGTAAATTTAAAAGTATCTCTCTAGGGAAAAGGAGGAACGACAGATATAGAATTAAGAGGAAGTTATGAATTTTGTCTTGAGAAGATACTTTGAGAATTAGAAAAAATATTAAGAATAACAAAACTAAATATCTTGGTCAAATTAAAAGTACTTATAAGCTGAAAAGTCATTAAGTTGACTTTGGTAAATTTTTGTTTATAATCAATTGACTTATTCTAGTATTTACCAAATATATAGATAAGACGAAATATACTTAAGTTTGACCTTCTTATAAGCTTATCCAAACATACTTTAAATAGTAGAAATTAGGATAAGATATGTTTCTATTTTTACATAAATTTGATACTTTCACTGATGTTTGACTATAATTATATATTTTTAGTGCATTACTTACCTTATATTTTGGTGCTTTAATGCTAAATTATACTATATTTATGCTTACTTGAATTTATTTTATGTGTAGGTACCTTGAAGATGAAATTAATACAAAAATAGAGATTTTATGTATATTTTATACCCTATAAGAATTGGATTCATGATTATTTATTTATTGTGCAATCATTGGAGACAAATAAACATGGAAAAGAATACAAAAGAAATAATTGCAAAAGAAAAGAGAAAGAAGGAAACGAAAAAGTTTGGCAGCAATTAAATGTTGAAGCATGCTGGCGAGGCGCGGATTTCCTCTCTCGTTAAGGCTCGCGACGCGCTTCTTAGAGCGGGGTTGTTCGCGCGTTTTGCATGGCGACGCGCGGGTCCGTGTTTCGAGCCTATTTTATCTTATTTTTAATTTTGGATTTGGTTATTTCGTTTAGGCATTTTTTTCCTACACCTTTAAATAGTCCTTCACACATTTTTTACACAACGCTTGACCAAGGTAGAACACAAAACATGCTCGGAGGAGGCTTCCAACTAGTTTTTCTTCTCTTCTCTTCCTTTAACTTTATAGTTCCTTAATTCTAGAGTTGTGGGTATTACATGAACGTTGTAGTTTGAAACTTAGATTATTCTTATTCTTTCACTTGCTAGCCAAGCCAACGTTAGAATAATATTAACCAATTTTTTAAAAACTTTTAAATTTATTAATAACAAAGAACGATTGCGGAAGTAAAGCCTGAAATATAGTAAATAATCCATAAAAATAACGGTGTCTAAATACCATCCCAGAATTTTGTGTCACAAGTGCACGAGCTTCTAGAATAATACAAATAAGGGCCTGAATAAAATAAAGCTGTCTGGAAATAAACACACAGCTAAAGTAAAGTAGACGAGAACTTCAGAATTGCGGACGTCGTGCAGTTATACCTCAAGTCTCCTCTGAGTAGCTGAAATCCGAACAAGTCTATGGTACGTCGCTGGGACCAACTCCAAAATCTGCACAAGAAGTGCAGAGTGTAGTATCAGTACAACCGACCCCATGTACTGGTAAGTGCTGAGCCTAACCTCGACGAAGTAGTGACGAGGCTAAGGCGGGTCACTTACATTACCTGTACGCAATATTAGTAACAACAACAATAATAGAAATAAATCAGGTAACTCATTTATAATAATTGAAGCCAATTCAGCAGTCATAACCAATTATCATTTCCATCAATTCTGTTGCAGCGTGCAACCCGCTCTCACAACATATTCACATTCAATTCTGTTGCAGTGTGCAACCCGCTCTCACAATATATTCACATTCAATTCTGTTGCAGCGTGCAACCCACTCTCAAAATATATTCACATTCAATTCTGTTGCAGCGTGCAACCCGCACTCACAATATATTCATTTTCAATCCTCTCATATAATTATTTTTAATCAATTATATATATTGAATTTTAAATAAGTCTATTGCGGCATGCAATCCGATCCCCCAAATATTGACTTTTAAAAAGCCTGTTGCGGCGTGTAACCCTATCCTCCAATATTGACTTTTTAATAAGTCTGTTGCGGCGTGCAACTCGATCCTCCAATATATCCATTTCAATCAATTCTGTTGCGGCGTGCAACCCAATCCTCCAATAAATGTAATAATTAATATAAAATTATAAGACAACAAGCATACAATAAGTATGATTTAATTATGAAACAAACAATGACAAATGGCAAATTATTATGGAAATCAGGGAGAAAATAGACAGTTTAATATTTAATATGCTAAATATCAAATAACAATTAAGACACATAATTCAAATAGCATGTAACAATTAATGCAGGAATTCAAGAATTAATCTTTGACAAAGAATAGGAGAGAAACAATTATTATAATAATTAATTCATGATTTAAAATGATTTATGATTTTTCAAGTAATTATGCAAAGAATTAATTTGACGACGTATAGACACTCGTCACCTTGCCTATACGTCGTTCACATGCATTTCACATAATAAATAGTTTAACGGTTCTATTCCCTCAAGTCAAGGTTAACCACGACACTTACCTCGCTTTGCAAATTCCAATCAATTACTCGACCGCAACTTTTCTTTTTAAATTTGTCTCCAAATTCTTCAAATCTATTCATAAACAATTCAATATACTCAATACGAATTAAAGGAATTAATTCCATATGAATTTAATAATTTTCCGGATAAAAATCCGAAATTCATTAAAATATTTGACAGTGGGAGCCACGTCTCAAATCTCGGAAAAACTTATAAAATCCAAACACCCGTTTTGATACGAGTCCAACCATACAAAATTTATCAAATTCCGATGTCAAATGGACCTTCAAATCTTAAATTTTCGTTTTTGGAAGATTTTTTATAAAAAAATTGATTTTTCTTCCATAAATTAACGGATTCATGATATAAATGAGTATGAAATCATGAAATATAATCAATATAGGATAATGAACACTTACCCCAATATTTTCCCGTAAAAATCACCCAAGAATCGCCTTACCCGAGCTCAACAATTGGAAATGGTTGAAAATGGGTCGAAACCCCTTTTCTAGAACTTAAGTTTTGTTTTTCAGATTTATATTCATCGCGATTGCACAAATTCGTTCGCGATCGCGTAGAAAAAAATTTGCCCAGGTTTGTTTAACACTATGCGATCGCATATAAGGCCATGCAATCGCAGAAAACCATTTCTCAGCCTTACGCGATCGCGTACATGTTTATGCGATCGCGTAGCACAATTTCGGTGCTTCACCTTCTGCATCATTCCTTCTTCGCTATCGTAGCTTTGAGCTCGCGTTCGCAGTGCACTGGGAGCTAGCCTTTCACGTTCACGTGCCTATCTTCGCGAACGCGAAGAGTAAAACTCCCGGCTTAAAATTTTCTCTTCGCGATCGCAGGAAGGGCTTCGCGATCGCGAAGCACAATGCACCAGATGACAGCAGAAGCTCAAAAACCAGATTTTCTAAGTTCAAAATTATCCCGTAGCCTATCCGAAACTCTCCTGAGCCCTCGGGGCTCCAAACCAAACATGCACCCAAGTCCTAAAATATTATACGAACTTGCTCGCGCGAACAAATCGCCAAAATAACACCTAAAACTACGAATCAGACATCAAATCAAAGGAAGTTTTCAAGAAAACTTTAAAACTTTTATTTTCACAACCGGACGTCCGAATCATGTCAAATTAACTCCGATTCTCACCAAAATATTATAGTGAACCTATACCGGGCTCCAGAACCAAAATACGGACCTGGGGTTAATAAATCCAACATCAGTAATTTCTTAAAAATCATCAAAATTCAATATCTCGGGCTAGGAACCTCGGAATTCGATTTGGGTATACGCCCAAGTCCCAAATCAGGATACGGACCTACCGGAATTGTCAAAACACTGATCCGGGTCCATTTTCTCAAAATGTTGACCGAAGTCAACTCAGTTGAGTTTTAAAGCTGTATTTCATATTTTAATCCATTTTTCAAATAAAAACTTTCTGAAAAATCGTACGGACAACGCACGCAAGTCGAGGAATGATAAATGATGCTTTTCGAGGTCTTAGAACATAGAATTATTTATTATATTTAAATATGACATTTTGGGTCATCACATTCTCCATCTCTAAAACAAACGTTCGTCCCCGAACGGTGTTAGAAAAAACTACCTGAGCTAGTGAATAAGTGTGGATATTTACTCCGCATGTCCGACTCGGACTACTAGGTAGATGCCTCTACCGGCTGACCTCTCCATTGCACCCAAACTGAAGGATAACTCTTAGACCTCAACTGTCGGACCTACCGGGCTAGAATAGCCAACGTCTCCTCCTCGTAAGTCAAATCTTTGTCCAATTGGACTGAGCTGAAATCTAACATATGGGACGGATCACCATGATATTTTCATAGCATAGACACATGGAACACCGGATGAACCGCTGATGAACAAGGTGGTAATGCAAGCCTGTAGGCTACTTCACCCACCCTTTCAAGAATTTCAAAGGTTCTGATATACTTAGGGCTCAACTTGCCCTTCTTTCTGAACCTCATTAAACCTATCATAGGTGAAACTTAGAGAAATATTCTTTCTCCAACAATGAATGCAATATCATGAAATTTACGGTCGGAATAACTCTTTTTCCTAGACTGAGTTGTGCGATGTCGATCCTGAATAATCTTGAACTTATCCAAGGCATCTTGTACCAAATCGATACCCAATAACCGAGCCTCTCCTGGTTCAAACCAGCCAACTGGCGAACGACATCGCCTTTCGTATAATGCCTTATATGGAGCCATCTGAATGCTCGACTGGTAGCTATTATTATAAGCATACTGCGCAAGTGGAAAGAAATGATCCCAAGAACCTCCAAAGTATATAACACAAGCGCGAAGCATATCTTCCAATATTTGAATAGTGCGCTCTGACTGTCTGTCTATCTGTGAATGAAATGTTGTACTCAACTCCATCCGCGTGCCTAACTCGCATTGTACAGCCCTCCAGAAATGTGAGTTAAACTGCGTACGTCGATCTGAAATAATAGACACGGGGACACGGTGAAGGCGAATAATCTCACGAATGTAAATTTCAGATAACCTTTCTGAAGAATAGGTAACTGCCACGGAATGAAATGTGTTGATTTGGTTAACCTGTCCACAATGACCCAAACTGCGTCAAATTTTCTCTGAGTCCGTGGGAGTCCAACAACAAAATCCATAGTGATACGCTCCCATTTCCATTCAGGAATTTCTAACTTCTGAAGCAAACCACCAGGTCTCTGATGCTCGTACTTAACTTGCTGACAATTCAGACACCGAGCTACATATGCAACTATATCCTTTTTCATTCTCCTCCACCAATAATGTTGCCGCAAATCTTGATACATTTTGGCGGTACCTGGATGAATAGAATACCTGGAACTGTGTGCTTCTTCAAGAATTAATTCACGAAGCCCATCCATATTAGGCACACAAATACGACCCTGCATTCGCAGAACTCCATCTTCCCCCACAGCAACATGTTTGGCATCACCGTGCCACATTGTGTCCTTAAGGACAAGTAAATGAGGATCATCATATTGCCTCTCTCTGACGCGCTCATATAAAGAAGACCGAGCAACTGTGCAAGCTAGAACCCGACTGGGTTCTGAAACATCTAACCTCACAAATTGATTAGCCAAAGTCTGAACATCTGTAGCTAATGGCCTCTCACCAACCGGAATATACGCAAGACTGCCCATACTCACAGCCTTTCTACTCAAAGTATCGACCATCATATTGGCCTTTCCGGGGTGATACAAAATAGTGATATCATAGTCTTTCAACAACTCCAACCATCTTCTCTGTCTTGAATTAAGATCTTTTTGTTTGAACAGGTACTGAAGGCTACGATGATCAGTAAATACCTCACATGAGACACCGTAGAGGTAATTCTTCCAAATCTTCAGCGCATGAACAATGGCTGCCTTCATGAACAGGATAATTCTTCTCGTGAACTTTCAACTTCCGCGACGTATATGCAATCACCATGCCATCCTGCATCAATACTGCACCAAGCCCAACACGAGACGCATAACAATACACCGTATAAGATCCTGAACCTATGGGTAATACCAACATTGGCGCCGTAGTCAAAGCAGTCTTGAGCTTCTTCAAACTCAACTCACACTCGTCTGACAATCTAGATGGGGAATCCTTCTGGGTCAATCTGGTCAATGGGTTTGCTATAGATGAAAACCCTTCCACAAACCGGTGATAATAACCTGGCAACCCCAGGAAACTCCGGATCACATTAACTGAAGTAGGTCTAGGCCAATTCTGAACAACCTCAATCTTCTTAGGATCCACTTTTATGTCTTATGCCGATAAAACATGCCCCAAAAGGCATCTGAGTCTAACCAAAATTCATATTTTGAAAATTTGGTATATAACTGATTATTCTTCAAAGTCTGAAGCACACCCCGAAGATGCTGCTCATGCTCCTCTCGACTGCTGGAGTAAATCAAGATATCATCAATGAATACAACTACCAAAAGAATCTCAATAGGGCTTGAACTTCCGATTCATCAAATCCATAAGAGTTGCCGGGGCGTTGGTAAGCCCAAATAATATTACTAGGAATTCCTAATGCCCATACCGAGTCTGAAAAGTTGTCTTAGGGAGATCAGATTCCCTAATCTTCAATTGATAGTAACTAGACCTCATAATTATTTACCCGAATTAACGAGTCGCATTTAACGCCACCTGGTTGGGCACCTACATCGTAGGTTAAAACTCAATAATTACAACACGAATTTGTCAAGTATGAACAGAGAATATCATACAATAATTTTCAAATAAGCCTAATAGGCACGACTCCCTATTATTGCTATAGTACAAATCTAATTTCAAAATGGAGAACTTAAACACAAGTATTTTTCTTACAAGGATCTCGTCCTTATATAACTTCCACTGCAGCTCGTAGCTCAGTTTAAACATATCATTTTATATTAAAATACAAGGATCTCATCCTCAGTTTTGAATCACAAGTAATATGCACATCGTGCCAATCAAAAATTTCCATTTTCTCCTTTTAAATAATTTCGGTTACACAAAATCACAACACATAATGAACCTCACACCGGTAGGACATATAATTTATAATTTGTAATTAATTATTCAGAAATTACATCAAACTTTTTGATATGAGTAATAGAAAGCCACATTTAGCCTCACATCTCTTATTAGTGACCAACATGGAATGATAGGCGTAGTTATCTCCATTGAATCTCCTAACAGGAGTAAACACATAAGTGGATTATAGAATTACAAAGCTCACTCATAAGTGGAGCACAATAGGAGGACTCGTCTCAATACTCAGAAATGAATCAAGTTAAGGAAATTATTCCTTTATATAAAATCGAGGCCATGCCTGTAACGACACCATCTGATGTATCGACCTCCGCCATACCATAAAATAATTATATCAACGGCTGGGTCTCCACCTCTAGGACGCCTTCTACCCGCATGTCCTCCACCCCTAACTAGTCGTGTGGGTGGTGTAGTAAATGCAATGGGGCACGTAGCATGAGTGCTTTGATGAAATATGTCTCTCCCAAGTTTGGGACAATTTTCTCATGATGTGCCTAGTATCACCGTATTCATAACAACCCATTTGTGGGTTTGGCTGCTCATACCGAGTCTGTGCCAGATAACTAGAATAACCATTGCAGGACACTTATGTCAGTGGTGCATTAAAAGAATTTACTAGAGCACCTCGATTAATCCGATGTGCGAACTGGGCTGGCCGACAGCCCGAGCCCCCGCCATAATGATTTATACTCGTAGAGTAGAATTCACTGAATCCCCCAGAACCTCGAGACATCTTGGTATCCTTAGTTTCCTTTTTCCTCACCCTGAACACGTTCTAATATCTTGGAAATTTCTACAACTAGTGGAAATGAAGTATCAACCTGTAGCTCCCGAGTCATACAAAATTTTACGATCATAATTAAGTCCTTTAATGAGTCTGTGGACTCACTCTCTGGCTGTAGGAAGCAAAGTAGGAATATGATGGGCTAACTTATTGAACCTGATGGCATATTATGACACCGTCATGGTGACTTGACACAACCATTCAAACCCTATGCGCCACGCATTACGGAGAGTCTGGAAAACAAACTCTTTCAAAAGCATTTTAAGAATTGAGCCAAGTGGGCGGTGTTGCATTGGCTGGTATGTCCTCTTCATAGGCTTGCCACGGACACCTGTGGAGAATTATCTCTCCCAAGGCCAATTTCTTCTTTTGTTATGCTGACTCAACACTGTTGAGCTTACCCATTTCTTAACATACTCTTCAAATCTTCTTTGGGGTAACCCTTACCCCTATTTATACACAACGATCACAAAAGTAGATCTCTATATAGGCAAATCTTAGCACGAACCACATAGTCCAGAATCTCATCAACCACTGTGCTTCCTCCGAAGCACCCCAAAATCAGCAACCATGACGTCCACACTGAGAAGACATTCTGTAGATTTAAAGTTGTTTCTCTAACGCCTTTGGTAAAGTATAGGATTATAAAGTAGGCGGACATACCGCAAGTCCCAACCTTATGCTCTACAAAATCTCAGGCCTTCAATATGTGTAAATTTTTGGGGAACCTTTCAGTACCACATATATATATTTCAGGCCAAAACTGATATAACACATGACCTCGCAATCCATCCATTGATAGTGGACTTCCCCCCCCCCCCCACTCGGCGCGAAGTCATAGTTTACCACGTTCGATGATCCACAATAATAACCTTCACATCTCGTATAAATCAACCAGATACCAAGGTCTGTTGCATCTCCCACATGATTCACTGGGTGATCTCTCAATACATTCGCATCTTCAGTCGGAACCACACGTTGAGGCAATGTTTGAGCATCTCTGGCTCCCTCATAGTCCATCTACGGCATCACGAACCGTCGACGCACAACTGATAATGAGTGCGCAATGTCATACACGAATGGATACAAAGGAATATGAGATATTTCTTTCAAGCTAAATCAATGACGCACGATAAGGAATGAAAGAAGTGGAATTATTCATAAACTCTGTAGTGTCTGGAAGATAAGTATAGTCGTCTCCGTACCGATCCTTCAGACTCTACTAAGATTGCTCGTGACTCGTGAGACCTATGTAACCTAGTGCACTGTTACCAACTGTCACGACCCAAAATACATACCTTCGGACCGTGATGGTTCCTAACATTTCACTTGCTAGGCAAGTCAATGTTTAACCAATTTTTTAACAATTTTTAAATTTATTAATAACAAAGAACGATTGCGGAAGTAAACTCTGAAATATAGTGAATAATCCATAAAAACAACGTTGTCTAAATACCATCCCAAAATTTGGTGTCACAAGTGCACGAGCTTCTAGAATAATACAAACAAGGGCCTGAATAAAATAACGCTCTCTGGAAATAAATACACATCTAAAGTAAAGTAGACGGGGACTTGAGAACAGCGTACGTCATGCAGTTATACCTCAAGTCTCCTCTGAGTAGCTGAAATCCGAGCAAGTCTATGGTACGCCGCTGGGACCAACTCCAAAATCTGCACAAGAAATGCAGAGTGTATTATCAGTACAACCGACCCCATGTACTGGTAAGTGCTGAGCCTAACCTGGACGAAGTAGTGACGAGGCTAAGACGGATCACTTACATTACTTGTACGCAATATTAGGAACAACAACAATAATAGAAATAAATCAAGTAACTCATTTATAATAATTGAAGCCAATTCAGCAGTCATAACCAATTATCATTTCCATCAATTCTGTTGCAGCGTGCAACCCGCTCTCACAACATATTCACATTTAATTCTGTTGCAGCGTGCAACCCGCTCTCACAACATACACACATTTAATTCTATTGCAGCGTGCAACCCGCTCTCATAATATATTCACATTCAATTCTGTTGCAGTGTGCAACCCGCTCTCACAATATATTCATTTTCAATCCTCTCATATAATTATTTTTAATCAAGTATATATATTGACTTTTAAATAAGTCTATTGCAGCGTGAAATCCGATCCCCCAAATATTGACTTTTAATAAGTCTGTTGCGGCGTGTAACCCGATCCTCCAATATGGACTTTTTAATAAGTTTGTTGCGACATGCAACCCGATCCTCCAATATATCCATTTCAATCAATTCTATTGCGGCTTGCAACCCGATCCTCCAATAAATACAACAATTAATATAAAATTATAAGACAACAAGCATACAATAATTATGATTTAATTATGAAACAAACAATGAAAAATAACATATTATTATGGAAATCAGGGAGAAAATAGACAGTTTAATATTTAATATGCTAAATGTCAAATAACAATTAAGACACATAATTCAAATAGCATGTAACATTTAATGCAGGAATTCAAGAATTAATATTTGACAAAGAATAGGAGAGAAATAATTATTATAATAATTAATTCATGATTTAAAATGATTTATGATTTTTCAAGTAATTATGCAAAGATTTAATTTGACGATGTATAGACACTCGTCACCTCGCCTATACGTCGTTCACGTGCATTTCACATAACAAATAGTTTAACGGTTCTATTCTCTCAAGTCAATTAACCACGACACTTACCTCACTTTGTAAATTCTAATCAATTACTCGACCACAACTTTTCCTTTTAAATTTGTCTCCAAAATCTTCAAATATATTCATAAACAATTCAATATACTCAATACGAATCATAGAAATTAATTTCATATGAATTTACTAATTTTTCGTATAAAACTCCAAAATTCATTACAATATTCGACAGTGGGACCCACGTACCAAATCTCGGAAAAACTTACGAAATCCGAACACCCGTTTCGATACGAGTCCAACCATATAAAATTTATCAAATTCCGATGTCAAATGGACCTTCAAATCTTAAATTTTTGTTTTTGGAAGATTTTATAAAAATCTGATTTTTCTTCCATAAATTCACGGATTCATGATATAAATGAGTATGAAATCATAAAATATAATTAATATAGGATAAGGAACACTTACCCCAATATTTTCCGTGAAAATCGCCTAAGAATCGCCTTACCCGAGCTCAAAAATTGGAAATGGTTGTAAATGGGTCGAAACCCCATTTCCAGAACTTAAGTTCTGTTTTTCAGATTTGTATTCATCGCGATTGCGGAAATTCGTTCGCGATCGCGTAGAACAAAATTTGCCCAGGTTTGTTTAACACTACGCGATTGCGTATAAGGCCATGCGATAGCAGAGAACAATTTCTCAGCCTTACGCGACCGCATAGCACAATTTCGGTGCTTCAGCTTCTGCCTCATTCCTTCTTCGCGATCGCAGCTTTGAGCTCGTGTTCGCAGTGCACTGGGAGCTAGCCTTTCGTGTTTGCGTGCCTATCTTCGCGAACGCGAATAGTAAAACTCATGGCTTAAAATTTTCTCTTCGCGATCGCAGGAATGGCTTCACGATCGCGAAACACAATAGACCATATGACAGCAGAAGCTCAAAAACCAGTTTTTCTAAGTTCAAAATCATCCCGTAGCCTATACGAAACTCACCCGAGCCCTCGGGGCTCCAAACCAAACATGCACCCAAGTCCTAAAATATCATACAAACTTTCTCGCATGATCAAATTACCAAAATAACACCTAGAACTACGAATCGGACATCAAATCAAAGGAAGTTTTCATGAAAACTTTAAAATTTATATTTTCACAACCGGACGTCCGTATCACGTCAAATCAACTCCGATTCTCACCAAATTTGGTAGACAAATCATAAATATTATAGTATACCTATACCGGGCTCCGGAACCAAAATACAGACCCGAGGTCAATAAATCCAACATCAGTAATTTCTTAAAAATCATTAAGCTTTCAAGCTTTTAATTTTTTCATCAAAATTCATATCTCGGGCTAGGGACCTCGGAATTCGATTCTGGGCATACGCCCAAGTCCTAAATCACTATACGGACCTAATGGAATTGTCAAAACATTGATCCAGGTCCGTTTGCTCAAAATGTCGACCAAATCCAACTCAGTTGAGTTTTAAAGCTCTATTTTACATTTTAATCCATGTTTCACATAAACACTTTTCGGAAAATTATACGGACTACGCACGCAAGTTGAGGAATGATAAATGATACTTTTAGAGGTCTTAGAACACAAAATTACTTATTAAATTTAAATATGACATTTTGGGTCATCACAACTTGTGTTTGAGCTTAAATGATAGTGAATTGCACTTATTATATATTTTATGCCTTGCAGGATGTGATTTTGTAACGACCCGACATGTCGTTTTAAGAATTAATGCCCCATTCAGTGACTTAAGGTCTTGAGCAGCTTCGCAATATGTATTATGACCCGCGGGTGTAGTTGAGTTTGATTTACTGAAGATTCAGAATTAAAATAAAAGAACAATTCTTATTTAGAAGCTTAAATGGAAAGAGTTGACCGGAGAGTTGACTTTTAAGCAAACGACTCTGGAACAGAATTTTGATGATGTCAATAGCTTTGTATGGTGATTATGGACTTAGGAACGTGTCCGGAAAATTATTTGGAGGTCTGTAGAGGAATTTGGCTTGAAATGGCGAAAGAAGAATTTTTGAGAAGTTTGACCGGGGGGTGACCTTTTGATATCGGGGTCGGAATCTGATTTCGGAAATTTGAATAGCCTCGTTATGTCATTTATGACTTGTGTGCAAAATTTGAAGTCATTCCGGATTGATTTGATAGGTCCCGACGTCGTTTATGGAAACTTGAAATTTCAAAGTTCATTAAACTTGAATTGGGGTATGATTCGTGGCTTTAACGTTGTTTGATATTATTCGAGGTTTTGACTAAGTCCGTAATATATTTTGAGACTTGTTGGTATGTTCGGACGGGGTCCCGAGTGGCTTGGGTGAGTTTCGAGGTGGTTTCGGACAATTTCTAGGCCATATATAGCTGCTGTTTTTTGGCTACAGCAGTGTGCTATGCGATAGCGTGGAATTATCTTGTTGTGTACCAAAAGTTATGGTTGATATACTACAGGCTGTCCAGGAAGAGTTTGGAAATTGCGAAGAAGAAATTTGTGTTGCATAGGGCTGATTTTGGAAGCTTATATATCCATATCTATAAGGAATTGGGAGATGACCAAAACATGAAAATTGTAGCTCTTGGTGTCTAGCTTTCAGAAAGTTAAACTATTCATTATTTGGAGTTATGTACAAAATATTATGACCATTATACTAGAGGCTGTCCGGAAGAAGTAGGACAAGGTTGTTGGGGAATTTGTTCTTTGCGATCGCGGGAGAATGGCCGCGATCGCATAGAGTAAAAAAGGGCTGGAAAAACTTTGTTTTGCCGCAATCGTGGATGTTTTTCCGCGATCGCATAGAGGAAATGACTGGGCAACAGATTTAAGTTCTGATCTTTGACGATTTGGAGCTCGGGGAGAGGCGATTTTAGGGAGATTTTCTAGGGAAACATCGGGGTAAGAGTTCTTAACTCAATTTTTGTTAAGTTACCCGAATATATTTTTGTTTTTATCATTAAATTAGTGTTTTGGGTTGAAAATGGTAGAAATTTTATAGACACTAAATTGAAGATTTGGAGGTCGATTCATTATCAGAATTTGATAAAATTGGTATGGTTGAACTCGTATCGGAATGGGTGTTCGGATTTCGTAAAAAATTCGTCGGGTTCCAAGAGGCGAGCGTCGCGTTGACTTTTTAGAATAAATTTTCAAGTCGACGTTTTATTATCCAGAATTGTTTCCGATGAATTTTAATGAAGTTATACAATTAATTTGGATAGATTTGAGCTGTCCGGAGGTCAATTCAAGCAAGAAGGCTATTTTGGAATATCGGCCTAATTTCAAAAAGAAAAAATGTCTTGCCTGACCTTGAGTGGGGGAATTACCCCTTAGGCATCGAGTCTTATGTGCCATTTGTGAAATGTAAAAAGCCGTGTAAGCGAGGTGACAAGTACGTACTCGGGGTTATATGTACAAATTTTATTGAGTTAAAGTCTTGGGCATATTGTGTAATAAATTGGATAATTGTTGGCATTTATTTAATCATCCGTTTTCCATGCTTCAATTCACATTTATTGAATTTGTTTTTATATGATGATTTGATGTGAATGTTACCCGTATATTTATGTGAATTCCATGAGTTTGATATTCTTGGAAATTAATTTCATTATGGATTTTCCCTCTCCAAATAATTAATTAAATGAACTTAAGAAGAGGTGTTTACGTAATTATTGAGAATTGTGCTGGGCATATCACTGGTTGATTTATGTTGCCCTTATTGTTATTTGTTTTCTATTATTTTGTATATCATATTGCACAGGTTATTAGACTAGTGAGTATCTTGATTGTACCTCGTCTCTACTCCACTAAGGTTAGTCTTGATACTTACTGGGTACCGACCGTGCTGTACTCATACTACACTTCTGTACATTTTTGTGCAGAGTAAGGTATTGGAGCTACCAGACTCGGACAGAGTTAAAGTGTGATCACAAGGATTCAAGGTAGAGCTACTTGGTCGTCGCAGTCCCTTAGAGTCTTTTCATTTCATTGTACTGTTAATTTTTAATCAAACAATATTGTATATTCGGTCCTCGTGATCATTCCATGTATACAGTTAGAGTTCGTGACTCAGTACTACCAGTCTTGGGAAGGTTGCTATATTTGTAATTATTTCCTTTGTTAGTTTCTATTTTTTTTTAAATATGGCTTCAAAAATGTAATTGAAATCGGCTTACCTAGTGTTAGAGACTTGGTGCCATCATGACGCATGTGGCGAGATTTTGGGTCGTGATAGATTCCGAGTTAAAACGATAATCGGGAGCTTAATCAAACAAGTTGGAGCTTTGAATTCTGAGTAAAAGCCCAAGGGATTAAACTGGGATCGCATTCGGGGGTCGAGGACCAAGTCTGTATATCAAAAATCGAAGAGGCAGTTTTACTCTATAAAACATGCACAACCCCCCTGCATGGGGCGGCGTGGTAGTGCTTTGTGTTGATGTCTATCAGATACTGCTCTCTGAACTTCCCCACTAGCGCCCCACGTGGGGCACCGCATGGCGCGGGGCGCCTGTACAATTTTCTCAGAGTATTTACCTGTTTCTGTTTGGAAATGGTAGATTCATCCGGGCCTACTCCTATATGGTATAAATACACCAAAAAGATATTTTTGAAAGGACTTTTGACCTTTGAAGCTTTGGGGGAGCATTGGAGGCTACAAGACTCTTGATTTCAACATCTTTCCATCAATTCAATACGGAAGTTTGGATTGTAACGTTAGATTGATGCTTTCTCACTCTTTAATTATATTTGTGATGACTTCCTCCATAATTATGGAGTAGTTACCGTAGGGTTTGACATGATTTGGTGACTGGGTTGTTGTTTATAGATTTCACTACTGCTTAATTTCTTGAATTTATTGGAGGAGCTTTAATATAGTTGTGATTTTATTCTTTAGAGTGTTTAATCGAAAGAGGCCCATCTTATTAAATATTATTGCAGCGTATGCCTCAGTTTAGTTTGGTGATTCTTTGAAATAATCGAGAGAGAATTTTGAGTTATCGTTTACATTAAGATTGAAAAATATTCGCGAGAAGTTTCTCTTAGATCATTCCTACCAATAGATTCTTGCAAGTTTTAACACACATCATGTTAGTTTATTTGAAATATTTAGATTGAATCGAGAGAGGATTCTTAATCGGAATTATAATCTAGTCACCTATTGAATTCGTGAGAATCGATAGAACTTCAAGAATGAAATATAACAATATCATATCCAGAATAACAATCTTGCACCTATCATGTCAAAACCTTTATTTTTCACATTGGTAAGAAACCGACTCTGCTAATCTCTAGTTCTTTGCCATAAATTGTCAATTGCTTTACTTTAGTAGTTAATTGTAGTTCGTAATCATTCCAATCATGTTTTGATCAACCTGAATAGCAGTTAAACCAGGAATTTCTAGAGCATTATTTAAATCCAGTCCCTATGGAGATAATAATCGTACTATTTTCTTTGGCTAGCAAGGTGCTTTTGCAGATGCAAGCTTATGCTAAATTCTTGACAGAGAAATTATCCAAAAAGCGAAAAGTGATGGAGACATCGGTTGTCAAGTTCACAGAGCATTGTAGTTCCATTCTGCAAAACAAGCTCCCTCAAAAGTGTGGAGATCAAGGGAGTTTCACTATACCTTACTCTTTAGGAAGTACTAAATTTGAAAAATCAATGTGTGATTCAGATGCTTCCATTAACCTTATTCATTTTTCTATTTCAAGAAATTGGAGGGAGAGATTGGAGAAATCAGTGGTAGTTCTCATCGTGTCTGTGCTTAAAGAAATTGGGATCTTGAGGTTATTATGTTGTAAAGGTTGGGGTTTGGTTCAACACAAGTGTGGGGTTTAATGTGTTAATGTATATGTATTAAAGTGCTTAGGGAGGTGTAGTCACTATATCTAAATGTATCCTGCCCGTCCCCCATCCTATATTACAATCAATTAAAGTCCTACTTGATCCTTGACTAAATGAGCACATATTAGTAGAGTAATACAGTATGGGCAAGCCTATGGTACGTTTTCTGTAGCGTATGAATTCTATTTCTGAGAGTGAGTTAATTCTTTCTATCTTGAGTTCCTAGTTGTCCTTGAATTTTATAGCGTGGGGAATTACTCTCTATCTTGGGTGTGAGGGCACATGATTTGCGAAGGAAAGGTAATGTCTTTGGCCTCTGCGTTAGAGTAAGTGAGCAGGTTTTTGAAAAATATGTGGCGCGTGAGAGTCGAGTCTTGAGGGTAGGATGTTATTATAGAGTGCTTGGTTTGCTTTAAATATTCTTGGCATGATGCATTTGGGAAGTTGTCTGATAAGAAGGTCATCTCTACGTGAAGTGTAGTTCAATTGTTCGAGGACGAGCAATGTTTAAAGTGTGGGGTCTTGATGGTAGGTTAGAAACTCGTATTTTAGTCATAGTTTGCACTCTAATTGCTGTATTTTACTTGTATTTGAGCTAAAATGATAGTTAATTATACTTATTATGTATTTTATGCCTTGCAGAAAGTGATTACGAGTTAAACAAACAATCAGGAGCTTAATCGAACGAGTTGGAGCTTTGAAGTTTGAGTAAAAGCCCAAAGGATTAAACTAGAATCGCGTTCGGGGGTCGAGGACCAAGTCTGGATATCAAAAATCGAAGATACAATTTTACTCTTTATAAAATGCACAACCGCACAGCATGGGGCAGCGCGACAGTGGTTTGTGCTATTGTCTATCAGAAACTGCTCTCTAAACATCCCCATTAGCGCCCCGCGTGGGGCGGCGCATGCCGCGGTGCGCCTGTATAATTTTCTCAAAGTATTTTCCTGTTTCTGCTTGAAAAGGGTAGTTTCGTCCGGGCCTACTTCTATATGGTATAAATACACCAAAACGATGTATTTGAAGGGACTTTTGACCTTGGAAGCTTTGGGAGAGCATTGGAGACTACAAGACAGGTGATTTCATCATCTTTCTATCAATTCAATACGGGAGTTTGGATTGTAACGTTAGATTGATGCTTTCTTACTCTTTAATTATATTTGTGATGACTTCCTCCATAATTATGGAGTAGTTTACCTTAGGGTTTGACATGATTTGGTGACTGGGTTGTTGTTTATGGATTTTACTAATGCTTAATTGCTTGAATTTATTGGAGGAGCTTTAATATAGTTGTGATTTTATTCATTATAATGTTTAATCGAAAGAGGAACATCTTATTGAATATTATTACAGCGTATGTCTCCATTTATTTTGGTGATTCTTTGAAGTAATCGAGAGAGCTTTTTGAGTTATCATTTAAATTAAGATTGAGAAATATTCGCGAGAAGTTTCTCTTAGATCATTCCTACCAATAGATTCTTGCAAGTTTCACCATACTTCACGTTAGTTTATTTGAAAGATTTAGATTTAATCGAAAGAGGAGTCTGAATCGGAAGTATAAGCTAATCACCTATTGAATTCATGAGAATCGATAGAACCTCAAGAGTGAAGCATAACAATATCATATCCATAACAAGAATCTTGCACCTATTATGTCAAAACCTTTATTTCTCACATTGATAAGAAACCAATTCTGCTAATCTCTAATTCTTTGCCATAAATTGTCAATTGCTTTACTTTAGTAGTTAATTGTAGTTCGTAATCATTCCAATCAAGTTTTGATCATCCTAAATAGCAGTTAAACCATGAATTTCTAGAGCATTATTTAAATCCAGTCCCTATGGAGACGATAGTCATACTATACTATCTTTAGATAGTGAGGTGCTTTCACATATGCCAGCTTATGATAAATTCTTGAAGGAGATATTGTCCAAAAAGAGAAAAGTGAAAGAGACATCGGTTGTCAAGCTCATAGAGCATCGTAGTGCCATTCTGCAATACAAGCTCCCTCAAAAGTGTGGAGATCCAATGAATTTTACTACACCTTTCTCTTAGGAAATACTAAATTTGAAAAATCTTTGTGTGATTCAGGTGCTTCCCTTAACCTTAAGCCTTTGTCTATTTTCAGGAAATTGGAAGTAGAGATTCGATACCTGTGTCCTTGCAGCTGGTGGATCAGACCACAATCATACCTGGAGGAATAATGGAAGATGTGCTAGTTCGGGAGATAAATTTGTGTTCCCTGTGGACTTCATTGTGGTGAACATGAAAGAGAATAGGGAGATCCCTCTGATACTAGGGAGACCCTTCTTGGCTACCAGCAGAGCGATTTGCGACATTCAAGAAAAACAACTCATTCTCAGAGTGGGGGAAGTAAGGGTGGTCTTCAAGATGGAAGGAGCAATAGGGGCCCTAAAGGAGCGAACTAGAGAGAGTAAGCATGATAAGTGTGGGTGTACCCAAAGAAGGCAGAAAAGAAGCTCTTAGCATGGATGTGTGCACTGGGTCGGGCGTGCAAAGGAGATCCCGATTTCGATTCAGACCCTGACTAAATGAATATGGAGAGGTTTCTTTACCTCTTTCTTTTCATTTGTATGTCATGGGAACATGCCACAATTAAAACTGTGGGGTGGAGGATGTAAATATGTACATGTATGTTTGTTTTTTTTGTGTTTTGTTTGAATTTGTTTTTGATTTTTCCCGACGATGCATTTCCTTGACTGTCTTCTTGAGGGATCAAAGTCGAAGAATTTTTTTTTTGTTTTTTCTTAGGTAGTGTAACAACTCTCCCTTGATTTTTCTTTATACCGCGGTTCTTTTCCAGGGGTTGTGCTGGAATCGAGTGTAGTTAGTTTTTCTTTTGGTAGGAATATGGAAGTCTTGTGCTCTTGTGGTAAATGGAGATAACTTTTCTTGACTTTGTTGTACCTAGAGAGTAATAAGTGCCTTAATCGTGACGCCTAGGCTCAGTTCTTGACTCTTGGATAAGTGCCTGAAATTATTTGAGTTTGATGTTACTTAACTTCATTGACTAGAGAGTCGAGATAGATCCGGTCTTAAGTGAGTTATGTGCCAATGTGTGTGTTAGGTATTTGTTATTATTCTGTGCATGTCAGTTGATGTCTAGAACTTGCCCTGTGCGTTTGCAAAGTGAAATAGTAGGCTTGTTCAGTCTAGAAAGTAAAATAGATATTTCTTTGTTGAGCCAATTATATGTTTATGACCTTCCTAATTATTGTGTATCCTAGTTAGCCCCTTTGAGCATGTAATCCTACTTCTTTGGCAACCACACTACAAGCTTGATCCATGTTATTTGAATTGACTATCTGTTTGAACCTACTACCTCTCGTGAGCACTTGAAACTATTATGAGCTTGTTACGAGCTGAGTGGAGGTATGGCAGGCTTTTGAGTGAAACTAAGAATAATGGAGAAAGGTGCACTATTTGAAAATTTGTGAGAGCCACATGTAAGGAATTGAAATAAAAAGAGAAAGACTAAAATAATTTTGAACGTTGAAAAGAAAAAGGGTTTGTGTATGTAGTAAAAGGGAAAAAAAGAGTAACTGATTCCTTGCTAGTGGTAGTTTTCATCGTGCATGTGCTTAAAGAAATTGGGAGCTTGAGGTTATTATGTTGTGAGGGTTGGGGTTTGGTTTAACACAAGCGTGAGGTTTAATGTGTTAATGCATAATGTATTAAAGTGTTTAGAGATGTGCAGTCACTATATATACATGATACCTACCCGTCCCGCAGTCTACATTACAACCAATTAAAGTCCTACTTTATCCTTGACTGAATGAGCTCAAATTAGTAGAGTACTACACTACTGGCAAGCCTATGGTACGTTTTCTGCAGCGCATGAATTCTATTTTTGAGAGTGAGTTAATTCTTTCTATCTTGAATTCCTATTTGTTCTTGAATTTTATGGTGTGGGGAATTACTCTCTATATTTGGTGTGAGGGCACATGATTTGCGAAGAAAAGGTAATGTTTTTGGCCTCTGCGTTAGAGTAAGTGAGCAGGTACACATGATTTCATCATCTTTCCATCAATTCAATACGGGAGTTTGGATTGAAATGTTAGATTGATGCTTTCTCACTCTTTAATTATATTTGTGATGACTTCCTCTATAATTATGGAGTAGTTTACCTTAGGGTTTGACATGATTTGATGACTGGGTTGTTGTTTATGGATTTCACTATTGCTTAATTGCTTGAATTTATTGGAGGAGCTAGCTTTAATATAGTTGTGATTTTATTCTTTATAGTCTATAATCGAAATAGCAACATATTATTGAATATTATTACAGCGTATGCCTCAGATTATTTTGGTAATTCTTTGAAGTAATCGAGAGAGCTTTTTGAGTTACCATTTAAATTAAGATTGAGAAATATTTACTAGAAGTTTCTCTTAGATCATTCCTACCAATAGATTCTTGCAAGTTTCACCACACTTCACGTCAGTTTATTTGAAAGATTTAGATTTAATTGAGAGAGGAGTCTGAATCGGAAGTATAAGCTAGTCACTTATTATATTTGTGAGAATCGATAGAACCTCAAGAGTGAAATATAACTATATCATATCCAAAATAACTCTTGCATCTATCATGTCAAAACCCTTATTTCTCACATTGATATGAAACCAACTCTGCTAATCTCTAGTTCTTTTCCGTCAATTGTCAATTGCTTCACTTTAGTAGTTAGTAGTATTTCATAATCATTCCAATCAAGTTTTGATCATCCTGAATAGCAGTTAACCCAAGAATTTCTAGAGCATTGTTTAAATTCAATCCCTATGGAGATGATAATCATTCTATACTATCATTGGCTAGCGAGCATTAACTTTGTGTTGTGTTTTGTGCTCGTCAAATACGTGCGTTTGACCTTCTTATAAGCTTGTCCAAACACACTTTAAATAATAGTAATTGGGATAAGATATGGTTCTATTTTTACATAAATTTGATACTTTCACTTTCTAAAATGTTATGGTTCTTAATATCCTGCTAGTAATACTAAATTAACCTATTTGAGTGAAATTGTAATATTATTTTTAGACGTGAAGGATCTGCAACCTTATACATATGTATGTATTTACACATATGGTGCCATTTCCAGTGTGGGAACCAATATAGAAAATATCTATTCATATCACTACAAGAAAAGAACAATATTTTTGAGGGAGAATTTGTCATAATTTCGTCACTAGCCGAGCGTCGCAAAAGTTTTGTGACAGAAGAATAGACCGTCATAAGTTTGTCACAAATTGAGGAATTTCGTCACAAAACTGTCAAATTCTTCACCATTTTGTGATGAATATTAATTAACTCGTTCATTTGAAATATTTTCATGTTGTATTTCAAAATATATGATATTTAATAAACTCTGAAGTTTTTCTTTCTCATTACTCTATCCAATAGTTGAACTAATTTTGTGCCAATTTATATTAAAAAGATAGTAAAAAGTATTAATATTAAAGAAAAAATTAATCAGATCCTCCCAATTTGTGCCTTGAATGTAATTAGCACAAAGATGAAGATTTGAATTGCTGTCGAAAGAGCCTGACGTAACCCGACTCCTTATCACGATTCAAATTTCACTATGTGGGTGATGACTTCTAAGCCCAATATGCTAGGCCAACCAACAAACATAAAAGACAACCCAAACTGGAATTCATCAAATAAATAATGAAATAAGAATGCAAAATTAATACAAACTACCCCAAGAACTGGTATCACAAGTCATGAACAACCAAGAAATGGAAATCAATGCCGGTATGAAGAAAATACATTATCTATTTGAATATACATAAACAGAAAAACAAGTTCTAAACTAGCATGAATAAAATGGCAGAAAACTGGAACGTTGATGTCTTCAATGCTCGCACTCGAACCCTGCAACAACTTAGCTCTAGAATAGTTAGGCAAGGTGTAGAAGTATAGTATGAGTACAACCGACCTCATGTACTCAGTATGTATCAAAACTAACCTCAAAAGAATAGTGGCGAAGTTTAGTAAAAAAATACTCACTTTATATAACATTTGCATTTTATAAGCATATACAATAACATAAAGATAACCAAGAAATAACGGATTTCAATAATAAGGTGCACCATCGAAAAACTAAATAATAAACATGCTTTTCGGATAACAAGGTCACAGAACATGCAAATGTATCAATTCCGCATATAAAGGAGATATGGAACAAGTAGTAAAGACTCAAACTTTACATCAATCTGACACCGTCCAAGTGTCCAATAATTAACCAGCTATCAAGTCTCATGTGTGTATAAATTGCATGAATACACATATGTATATGATATGTATGAATGTTTTGGTATGAGTCTAGAAGGTCAATGGATGATAAAGACTCAAAACTTACATCAACCGACACCCTCCAAGTGTCCAACAACATTGATGTTATATACTTCAATGCCACATAAGAGGGGGGTGATTTATGTGGTGTTCAATTTTTGCGTGCACTGATTATAGAAGGACTCCTTATACTACTGTTGCGAAAGTAGTAAATGCAGAAAGTAAAGAACACAAGTATTTTTTTACGTGGAAAACACTCAGATCAAAAGGTCAAAAAATCACGACCTAGTACTCAGTAGGATTTTGCCTAACACTTCACTAAATCACTAAGCCAAAAACAACATTTATAAAACTCTTTGTAAACCTAAGGATTACCTCTAATCCCGTTGTGGAAACCAACCTCTAACTATTGCGACAACTTCAAGTTAACTCTAACTTGAATACTCAAAGTACCTAATATAATTGACTCTAGATAAAGCTGAAAGGTACAATTTAAAAAAGCATACTACAATGAAACTAGAATAAAATACAGACACTTGGAACTGGTTCTTCTATCAGGTTCATGTAGCTTCAGGTTCGCACACTTGAATCACATAAGAGTTGCTTGACAAATGCCTTACTATTTTGCTCTAAACTCACGTTTAACTTCAGCGGTTGTGCGTACCTATAAAATGAGAACACCCCGCAATTTATAGTGTCGCGACCCAATTTCTCCTATAGGCTGTGATGGCGCCCAACGTTGCCACTAGATAAGCCAACGGTGAACTAACTATGTGATTACTCTTTTTAATAGGTTTCCAAGAAATTAAATTCTATTTATTAAGAGATTCAAGAAGTAGAAAGTTAAATAAATAAAACGAAAGCAACTGAGTGCAATCATAGATATATATATACTCCACCAAAACCATAAAGTTTACTAGAATGTGTGTCAAGACCAGGTATCATAATTGTATGAGCACTAGTAGAATATACAAAACTCTAACTACTGTCCGAAATAAAATAGACAGAAAATAAGTACAAAATAAAGGCTCTAGGTACTGTAGAACGGCTCAGGAAGCAACTAACTACTAGGCCTCAAGGTATCGGGGATGCATGCCGGTGTGACCGTAAGATGCACCTGCCTCAGATCCTGCACAGTTAGTGCAAAAGTGTAGCGTGAGTACATAAACAACATGTACCCAGTAAGTATCAAGTCTAACCTCGAAGAAGTAGTGACGAGGGGTCGACATCGACACTTACTATAGGCTAACAATAAAGAAATACAGAACTTATAAATAAGCATGAGTTGTGTAAATAATAATAATAACTCAATAACAAGCAGGAAAATAAATAATTCTTTCAAAATGGTAAATCCCACATCAATTTCTGTTTCATATAATTTTAACCTCTCAAGCCATGAAATAATATCAAATATAATTAAACTCTGAATATTATCATGCACGATTATGTCGAGGTCGTACGACCCAATCCAGAATAACGTGTACACTGTCGAGGGTCGTGCAACATGAATCATAAATGCATCTATCTCATGCCGAGGCATTCGGCCTGCTCCACAAGAAGAGAGAATACTTTATGAACATCCGAATTACAAGTTATTACAAGGCTAATACGCAAAGAAGCACAATCTCTATTAAGGGTCAAGTAACCCGTCAAAACTCAAATAAGTGAAGTTCGGTTATTTACAATTCCTTTATCAAGTTCCAATATAATTTAGGCACTTTAATTATCAAGTAGGGTGCGAACATTACAAGTATTTCATGATTTGGGTCCTAAACTACCCAGACATAAGCATAATTAGTAATTACGCATGGACTCTCGTCACCTTGTGCATATGTAGCCCCTACAATTAGAAGCAAGTATTAATTTAAATTACCTATGGGGTAAGTTCCCACATACAAGGTTAGACATAAGACTTACCTTGTCTCAAAGCTCTCTTTTCGGCCTCAAATTCACTCAAAAGCCTCAACTCGGTACCGAACAATCCAAAACTAGTCAAATGTTATATAAATTAATCAATACATGTTCGAAAGTTTGTATTCTAATTATTAGAGTCATTACCCAACCCCTATTGGAAGATTCCTAAAATTCACCCTCGGCCCACGTGCCTGGATTCCGGAAAATTTTGGAGAAATTTGTTACCCATAACCTCACAAACTCAAATATATAATTTTCACTCAACCCCATAACCAATTTCGTGGTTAAATCCCATTTTTATCAAAAGCTAGGTTTTTCATCTAAACCGAAATTTTTTATAATTTTTCATATTAAAATCTACCCATAATCTATGTATTTAACTTACATTGGATAGAAATTACTTACCTCCAATAGCTAGGTGAAATTCTCTCTCTAAGAGAATTTGTAGTGTCACGACCCAATTTCTCCTATAGGCTGTGATGGCGCCCAACGTTGCCACTAGATAAGCCAACGGTGAACTAACTATGTGATTACTCTTTTTAATAGGTTTCCAAGAAATTAAATTCTATTTATTAAGAGATTCAAGAAGTAGAAAGTTAAATAAATAAAACGAAAGCAACTGAGTGCAATCATAGATATATATATACTCCAAAACCATAAAGTTTACTAGAATGTGTGTCAAGACCAGGTATCACAATTGTATGAGCACTAGTAGAATATACAAAACTCTAACTACTGTCCGAAATAAAATAGACAGAAAATAAGTACAAAATAAAGGCTCTAGGTACTGTAGAACGGCTCAGGAAGCAACTAACTACTAGGCCTCAAGGTATCGGGGATGCACGCCGGTGTGACCGCAAGATGCACCTGCCTCAGATCCTGCACAGTTAGTGCAAAAGTGTAGCGTGAGTACATAAACAACATGTACCCAGTAAATATCAAGTCTAACCTCGAAGAAGTAGTGACGAGGGGTCGACATCGACACTTACTATAGGCTAACAATAAAGAAATACAGAACTTATAAATAAGCATGAGTTGTGTAAATAATAATAATAACTCAATAACAAGCAGGAAAATAAATAATTCTTTCAAAATGGTAAATCCCACATCAATTTCTGTTTCATATAATTTTAACCTCTCAAGCCATGAAATTATATCAAATATAATTAAACTCTGAATATTATCATGCACGATTATGTCGAGGTCGTACGACCCAATCCAGAATAACGTGTACACTGTCGAGGGTCGTGCAACATGAATCATAAATGCATCTATCTCATGCCGAGGCATTCGTCCTGCTCCACAAGAAGAGAGAATACTTTATGAACATCCGAATTACAAGTTATTACAAGGCTAATACGCAAAGAAGCACAATCTCTATTAAGGGTCAAGTAACCCGTCAAAACTCAAATAAGTGAAGTTCGGTTATTTACAATTCCTTTATCAAGTTCCAATATAATTTAGGAACTTTAATTATCAAGTAGGGTACAAACATTACAAGTATTTCATGATTTGGGTCCTAAACTACCCAGACATAAGCATAATTAGTAATTACGCATGGACTCTCGTCACCTTGTGCATATGTAGCCCCCACAATTAGAAGCAAGTATTAATTTAAATTACCTATGGGGTAAGTTCCCACTTACAAGGTTAGACATAAGACTTACCTTGTCTCAAAGCTCTCTTTTCGGCCTCAAATTCACTCAAAAGCCTCAACTCGGTACCGAACAATCCAAAACTAGTCAAATGTTATATAAATTAATCAATACATGTTCGAAAGTTTGTATTCTAATTATTAGAGTCATTACCCAACCCCTATTGGAAGATTCCTAAAATTCACCCTCGGCCCACGTGCCTGGATTCCGGAAAATTTTGGAGAAATTTGTTACCATAACCTCACAAACTCAAATATATAATTTTCACTCAACCCCATAACCAATTTCGTGGTTAAATCCCATTTTTATCAAAAGCTAGGTTTTTCATCTAAACCGAAATTTTTTATAATTTTTCATATTAAAATCTACCCATAATCTATGTATTTAACTTACATTGGATAGAAATTACTTACCTCCAATAGCTAGGTGAAATTCTCTCTCTAAGAGAATTTGTAGTGTCACGACCCAATTTCTCCTATAGGCTGTGATGGCGCCCAACGTTGCCACTAGATAAGCCAACGGTGAACTAACTATGTGATTACTCTTTTTAATAGGTTTCCAAGAAATTAAATTCTATTTATTAAGAGATTCAAGAAGTAGAAAGTTAAATAAATAAAACGAAAGCAACTGAGTGCAATCATAGATATATATATACTCCAAAACCATAAAGTTTACTAGAATGTGTGTCAAGACCAGGTATCACAATTGTATGAGCACTAGTAGAATATACAAAACTCTAACTACTGTCCGAAATAAAATAGACAGAAAATAAGTACAAAATAAAGGCTCTAGGTACTGTAGAACGGCTCAGGAAGCAACTAACTACTAGGCCTCAAGGTATCGGGGATGCACGCCGGTGTGACCGCAAGATGCACCTGCCTCAGATCCTGCACAGTTAGTGCAAAAGTGTAGCGTGAGTACATAAACAACATGTACCCAGTAAATATCAAGTCTAACCTCGAAGAAGTAGTGACGAGGGGTCGACATCGACACTTACTATAGGCTAACAATAAAGAAATACAGAACTTATAAATAAGCATGAGTTGTGTAAATAATAATAATAACTCAATAACAAGCAGGAAAATAAATAATTCTTTCAAAATGGTAAATCCCACATCAATTTCTGTTTCATATAATTTTAACCTCTCAAGCCATGAAATTATATCAAATATAATTAAACTCTGAATATTATCATGCACGATTATGTCGAGGTCGTACGACCCAATCCAGAATAACGTGTACACTGTCGAGGGTCGTGCAACATGAATCATAAATGCATCTATCTCATGCCGAGGCATTCGTCCTGCTCCACAAGAAGAGAGAATACTTTATGAACATCCGAATTACAAGTTATTACAAGGCTAATACGCAAAGAAGCACAATCTCTATTAAGGGTCAAGTAACCCGTCAAAACTCAAATAAGTGAAGTTCGGTTATTTACAATTCCTTTATCAAGTTCCAATATAATTTAGGAACTTTAATTATCAAGTAGGGTACAAACATTACAAGTATTTCATGATTTGGGTCCTAAACTACCCAGACATAAGCATAATTAGTAATTACGCATGGACTCTCGTCACCTTGTGCATATGTAGCCCCCACAATTAGAAGCAAGTATTAATTTAAATTACCTATGGGGTAAGTTCCCACTTACAAGGTTAGACATAAGACTTACCTTGTCTCAAAGCTCTCTTTTCGGCCTCAAATTCACTCAAAAGCCTCAACTCGGTACCGAACAATCCAAAACTAGTCAAATGTTATATAAATTAATCAATACATGTTCGAAAGTTTGTATTCTAATTATTAGAGTCATTACCCAACCCCTATTGGAAGATTCCTAAAATTCACCCTCGGCCCACGTGCCTGGATTCCGGAAAATTTTGGAGAAATTTGTTACCATAACCTCACAAACTCAAATATATAATTTTCACTCAACCCCATAACCAATTTCGTGGTTAAATCCCATTTTTATCAAAAGCTAGGTTTTTCATCTAAACCGAAATTTTTTATAATTTTTCATATTAAAATCTACCCATAATCTATGTATTTAACTTACATTGGATAGAAATTACTTACCTCCAATAGCTAGGTGAAATTCTCTCTCTAAGAGAATTTGTAGTGTCACGACCCAATTTCTCCTATAGGCTGTGATGGCGCCCAACGTTGCCACTAGATAAGCCAACGGTGAACTAACTATGTGATTACTCTTTTTAATAGGTTTCCAAGAAATTAAATTCTATTTATTAAGAGATTCAAGAAGTAGAAAGTTAAATAAATAAAACGAAAGCAACTGAGTGCAATCATAGATATATATATACTCCAAAACCATAAAGTTTACTAGAATGTGTGTCAAGACCAGGTATCACAATTGTATGAGCACTAGTAGAATATACAAAACTCTAACTACTGTCCGAAATAAAATAGACAGAAAATAAGTACAAAATAAAGGCTCTAGGTACTGTAGAACGGCTCAGGAAGCAACTAACTACTAGGCCTCAAGGTATCGGGGATGCACGCCGGTGTGACCGCAAGATGCACCTGCCTCAGATCCTGCACAGTTAGTGCAAAAGTGTAGCGTGAGTACATAAACAACATGTACCCAGTAAGTATCAAGTCTAACCTCGAAGAAGTAGTGACGAGGGGTCGACATCGACACTTACTATAGGCTAACAATAAAGAAATACAGAACTTATAAATAAGCATGAGTTGTGTAAATAATAATAATAACTCAATAACAAGCAGGAAAATAAATAATTCTTTCAAAATGGTAAATCCCACATCAATTTCTGTTTCATATAATTTTAACCTCTCAAGCCATGAAATTATATCAAATATAATTAAACTCTGAATATTATCATGCACGATTATGTCGAGGTCGTACGACCCAATCCAGAATAACGTGTACACTGTCGAGGGTCGTGCAACATGAATCATAAATGCATCTATCTCATGCCGAGGCATTCGTCCTGCTCCACAAGAAGAGAGAATACTTTATGAACATCCGAATTACAAGTTATTACAAGGCTAATACGCAAAGAAGCACAATCTCTATTAAGGGTCAAGTAACCCGTCAAAACTCAAATAAGTGAAGTTCGGTTATTTACAATTCCTTTATCAAGTTCCAATATAATTTAGGAACTTTAATTATCAAGTAGGGTACAAACATTACAAGTATTTCATGATTTGGGTCCTAAACTACCCAGACATAATCATAATTAGTAATTACGCATGGACTCTCGTCACCTTGTGCATATGTAGCCCCCACAATTAGAAGCAAGTATTAATTTAAATTACCTATGGGGTAAGTTCCCACTTACAAGGTTAGACATAAGATTTACCTTGTCTCAAAGCTCTCTTTTCGGCCTCAAATTCACTCAAAGGCCTCAACTCGGTACCGAACAATCCAAAACTAGTCAAATGTTATATAAATTAATCAATACATGTTCGAAAGTTTGTATTCTAATTATTAGAGTCATTACCCAACCCCTATTGGAAGATTCCTAAAATTCACCCTCGGCCCACATGCCTGGATTCCGGAAAATTTTGGAGAAATTTGTTACCCATAACCTCACAAACTCAAATATATAATTTTCACTCAACCCCATAACCAATTTCGTGGTTAAATCCCATTTTTATCAAAAGCTAGGTTTTTCATCTAAACCCAAAATTTTTTATAATTTTTCATGTTAAAATCTACCCATAATCTATGTATTTAACTTACATTGGATAGAAATTACTTACCTCCAATAGCTAGGTGAAATTCTCTCTCTAAGAGGTCCAAATCGCCCAAGGAATGCAATAAATGAACTCAAGAATGGCCTAAGTCCCGTATTAAAAGGACCTCAATGCCTCTAGCATTTTTGCTTCTGTGGACTTGGGACCGCATCTACGGAAATTCCATCGCATGTGCGCTTCTAGCCCAGGCTGGCTAGATCCGCTTCTACGGATGTGTTACCGCTTTTACGGTCCTGCTTCTGCGGAGGGTGGAGCGCATCTGCGGCCTCCTCGCACCTGTGGCCCTTTTATCACAGAAGCAAGGCCACTTCTGTGCATGCTTATCCGCTACTGTGGACTACTGGCCAAATGCCCAAAGCCTCTTCTGCGGCCAAGAGCTCTAATCTGCGACCAAAATCTCGCAGGTGCAGGCACACCAGAACTGGTGGACCAACAACCCCCTTTTGAGTTCTAACTCGATCCGTGCAACGCCCGAGTAGCACCCGAGGCCACCGAGGCCTCGTCCAAATATAACAACAAGTTTGTAAACATAAAACAGACTCGCTCACACCCTCGGAATGTGGAAAACAACATTAAAACTAAGAATCGCAACCCGAAACCAACAGAATCAACTTATGAACTTCAAATTCTTCCAACTTACTCCGAACGAGTCGATTCATACTTAAACTACTCGGAATGACACCAAATTTTGCGTGAAAGTCTTAAATCACCATACGAAACTATTCCAAGTATCGGAATCCAAAAGGACCTCGATAATACCAAAACTTACTCCAAACCAAATTTAATGAACTTTAAAACCCTCATTGCGCCAACTTTGGACTTTATGCGCCGAAACGCTCCTGATCATCCGAAACACGATCCGAACATATGCCCAAGTCTAAAATCATCATACAAACCTATTAGATCCGTAAAATCATGGTTCCGAGGTCGTTTACTAGAAATGTTGATCCAAGTCAAACTTACCCCTTTAAAGCCAATTTTTAAGGAACTAAGTATTCCGATTTCAACCCGAACCCTTCCAAATCCCGAACTAACCGTCTCCGCAAGTCATAAAATAGTAAAAGAGCATACGAGGAGTCTTATTTAGGGGAACGAGGATATAGAAAGAAAAACTATCTGTCGGGTCGTTACATATAGAGTTAGTAGAATGGGAAATAACTAGAGTTCCAATGTTATACCCTTTCTTGGTGCAAGAGTTCTAGTTATATACAACTTTTAAATCTTCCCTTATCTTGGATGAAGTTCTCTTCGAGTAAGGAGTCCTTCTCCTTATCATTTATGCAACCTTTTCGATCAGAATATATCAGATATAACAACTTAAGCTTATCTCCTTCACGTGCATTCCTTATGCTGGAATCTCCTCGTGTCTGTGTACACTGTGTATGGACCTGGTTCATGCTTAAGTTTCTTTATCAATAATCAAAACAAACTTCACTTGGGCTAACAAATTTCCCCTTCTTGATGATGATAAACTCTGTGCTTTTCATAAGCATAGGCCCTGTGTCAACCCAGCTCAACATCAACACAATGTTAGAACACATTCTATTTTAAAGTCACAAATCATCAAGGACCAGGTTTATTAGGTTATAAACATCACAGTCCAAAGTAAGAAGCACTTCATTAGGTTATAAACATTACAGTCCAAAGTAAGAAGCACGACCTATCTCCCATTTTGGCATCATCAAAAAGTTGCATAATTATGTTAGATAACCAGATCTTAATAGAAATTACTCATAGCCACTGGAGCTACATCAAATGCAATCATAGAGTCAAGCATCAATTATCAATCTAATGATTTTAGCCATCTAAGAAGCATCAACAAACAGTTAGAGTACAAAATAGTTGATAATCATTGATACTAGTCATCTATAAAGCATAAAGAGAAATAAAAACACCGGATCATGAGCAAAAAGAAATCCCATCCGGGTCACCGGCTTGTTTAACTAGGCTAGAAAGGTTTCAAGGCTGGAAAGGACCGGGTTCTTGGTTTCTGGCCTGAAGTAGCTTCAGCAATCATGAAGAATTCCATCATTCTTCTCCATCTCCTATGCAAGTTCAGCCCTGAGAGCATCCCTCTCAGTTTCTACTTCAGCTAGCCTCTTCTTCAGTCTCTCAATTTAAGCATCCTCAGCCCCACTTTTTTGCACCAAGGCTCGTGCTTTGCTGTTCATAGGTACCTTTTTGGATGAACCGGGTTCTTTGGGAGTGGTGTGAACTTCATAGTCACAAGCAGTCAAAGTGTTTGCCCTAAAGTGATTCTTGCTTGTACCAACTTCCCAATTCTTGATGGGTACCTTGAAGTGTGCAAGTACAGCCGTGAGAATGAAACCATAGGGTATGGCATGAGTTTTGGTGCCAGTCAGAACCCTATCGAGAAGCTGGATGATAAATCCAGGCCAATTTATTTTCCTTCCACTGTCCAGATATTCCATAAGGACCAGGTCCATGAATGTGGTAATGTGCCTCCTTTCCTGCCTAGTCAACACAACTTTGTTAACAAATTCGAACAGCACTTTGTGGGGTGGCTTCATCTCACTTTTGTATATAGCCTTAGGCCGAAGCTCTTCTTCATTATCACCAAAGTTCCTTGTAATGGCAAGGAAGGTAGGGAGATTCTCTAGACTTGGCCAATTGAGTTTCTTATAATCATTGTACCCTTTAGTAGGTACACCTAAGATCTCTCCAAATTCCTTATGATCAAAACTCACTGTCACCCCCTTCACCACACTGGTGACTCTACCATTTTGATCTCACAATTTGCTATGAACTTCACAATCTCAGTTCTGGCAAGCTTTCCATCCATCTGAAGAACCACGTCCTTCCATCCCAACAGTTGTAACTTTTCCAGTAGCATCATCATGCCTCCTCTTCCAAGTCCCTGAGGCGTTTACCTTTGAATATGGTTCTTTTCCCAAACATAACCATCTTGTCCTTCTCTGCATCAAATTCTTCTTGTTCTTCACTTTCTTCTTTTTCCACCATATTCATGTTTCTAGACTTCAAGGCGGACCTGATTCTTCTAGCCTAGGTAGAGGGCTCTGCAGACTTTGTCTTTGAAACAGACTTCTTTGTGGAAGTCTTGATTTTCTTTGCCTTTGGAGTCACAACCTGCATTTCTTCTGCCTCCTCTTCATCACGAAGAACCAGGTCCATCTCCTCAATTTCAACTGCCTCAACAGGCTCAATCACCCTCTTCTTTCCCTTTGCATCAGCTTTTCTCTTACTTTCTTCTAGGGCCTTTTCCAGTTAAGCCTCACTCTGCTTCTTCTGACTCTTTGTATTCTTTTCTCTTGTAGGAGAAGTCTCTGTAGGGATAGAAAAGGCAACTTTCTCTTCTTGTTTCCCCTAGCAATACCTGGGACTTTAATTCCTGAATTCTTTTTCTTTTTAGGATTATAACTGTCAGACACTTTTCTCAGTAGGTCCTCAACGGGTTCCAGCACAGATGGAATAAGTTCTTGAATATTCTTACCTAATTTAACCAATGGGAATATGAGTATGAAGTAAGTATAGGAACTCGTGGTATGGTTATTGGAAGCCATAAGTTCCCAATTTAAATATATAACCAATGTACAGATTGAAAAGTAATTATTGGATGGAATTTTGTTGGTTGGGTGAGAATGGTTAGTCACACATGTGATGTTAGGATTATTAGTTGTTAAAGAATGATGGTGAGATGAATTATTGATAAATGATGGGAGTTGCAAGAACTAATTCTATGGTTAAGAAATGTATAAATGTATGCCCACTAGGCGTTTGGTAGATTGTCTAAATGGTTTAAACTATGGAATGGGTTACTAATGTTGGTCCCAATGGATGTTGATATTGTAGATTGAAGTTGCTTAGTATAGTAGATCGTTGTATTATCATTAAGGTGTGAATTTCAGTTTTGGATTGTTAGCATTGAATTGAGGAGACAAGAAGGCATTCAGAGGTGGATACGCACAGAGTGGAAATTTCCTGAGTATTGATTAGCTTGCTCGATATTGGGTTCATCTTGTTGAGGTAAGTAACAGTTTTAACTCTGGCTTTGAGGGTATAAACCCATAGATTTGACATCATGTGATTGTTTGGAAGTGATACCCACGCTAGGTGACGAGCGTGTGTGTGTGCACCGCGAGGGATTGAGACTTGGTCCGTCCCGTGAGGCTGTGAGGCCTAATGGCTATTATCTGTGGTTATGTGTTTAATGTTGTTGAACTTGTTTGCCTTCATGTTAGAGTTCATTCTTAGGCTTTATTCATGCTCACATTATTTGTACTCAGTCATAGAAATTATTGTATATGTTTACCTCAGTCTCTATTAATTGCTAATATGCGGTGATACTTGATGTGGGCTGTGTTCCCTTATTTGTTGGTGATGATGAGGCTAGTGAGATACATGATTGAGTGAAGCTGAGGGCCTGGTTGTGAGAATATTTATACCATAGCGTGTGAGTTGTCCGCGTAGCACGTGAGTTGACCGTGCGGATCCAGGTATTGATACCATAGCACGTGAGTTGTCCGCGTAGCACGTGAGTTGACCGTGCGGATCCAGGTATTGATATTGATTGAGTGAGGCCGAGGGCATGATTGTGAGTATATTAATACCATAGCGCGTGAGTTATCCGCGTAGCACATGAGTTGACCGTGCGGGTCGAGGGATTGATACCATAGCGCGTGAGTTGTCCGCGTAGCACGTGAGTTGACCGTGCGGATTCAGGTATTGATATGATGGCACGTGAGTTGTCCGTGCTTAGCGCTTGGGATTTGGGAGCCCCTCCGGAGTCTGTACACACCCCCAGTGAGCGCAGAGTGTTGAGTGTTTTGAGTATTGAGTGCTGAGTGCGAGTGCTGAGTGATGGAGTGACACTGCTGTGAGGTTGTATTTATTTGTGTTGTTGCGGTATTTATCTGTTAAACTTCTTTGTGGTATTTACAGAGTTATGGAATTTACCTATTTATTTCTGTTTATTTTTAAATTGTGAAAATAAATAATTATACTGTTTTACTTAGCTCGTCACTATTGCTCAGTTCCTTAGTTATTTCTGTTACTTGCTAAGGTGGTTGTACTCGTGCTACACCCTGCACTTTATGTGCAGATTCAGGTGAGTTAGAGCGCGGCGATCGTTGAGTTCAGGCCGGCTATCTGTGGAGATTGCAAGGTAGCTGCTAGCGTCCGCAGGACCTTGTTACTCCTTTTATCATTTCTTCTTTTGGATTGTATTGACAGTTAGACAGTTTCATTTCTTAGTTCATAGATTTAGACGCTCATGACTTAGTGACACCCCGATGTTTGGGGCTCGTTTCCGTATTTTTTTATAATTATATTTAGAGTTGATTTAGTTTATGAAAAATTCAAATATTGAAATTTTTTATTAAATTCTTATAATCAGTTTAGTAGAAATATTTTGGAAAGTAGGCTTGCCTTGTAACACGACAGGCGCCATCATGACCATGGTTAGATTTTGGGTCGTTACAGCACATCTCTAAGTACTTTAATACATATACATTAACACATTAAACCCCACGCTTATGTTAAACCAAACCCCAACCCTCACAACATAATAACCTCAAGCTCCCAATTTCTTTAAGCACATGCACGATGAGAACTACCACTAGCAAGGAATCAGTTACTCTTTTTTTTCCTTTTACTACATACACAAACCCCTTTTTCTTTTCAAAGTTGAAAATTATTTTATTCTTTCTCTTTTTATTCCAATTCCTTACATGTGGCTCTCACATTTTTCAAATAGTGCACCTTTCTCCATTATTCTTAGTTCCACTCAAAAGCCTACCATACCTCTACTCAGCTCGTAACAAGCTCATAACACTTTCAAGTGCTCACGAGAGGTAGTAGGTTCAAACAGATAGTCAATTCAAACAACATGGATCAAGCTTGTAGTGTGGTTGCCAAAGAAGTAGGATTACAGGCTCAGATGGGCTAACTAGGATACACAATAATTAGGAAGGTCATAAACATATAATTGGCTCAACAAAGAAATGTCTATTTTACTTCCTAGACTGAACAAGACTGCTATTTCACTTTGCAAACACACAGGGCAAGTTCTAGACATCAACTGACATGCACAGAATAATAACAAATACCTAACACACACATTGGCACATAACTCACTTAAGACCGGATCTATCTCGGCTCTCTAATCAAAGCAGTTAAGTAACATCAAACTCAAATAATTTCAGGCACTTATTCAAGAGTCAAGAACTAAGCCTAGGCGTTACAATTAAGGCACTTATTACTCTCTAGGTACAACAAAGTCAAGAAAAGTTATCTCCATTTACCACAAGAGCACAAGACTTCCATATTCCTACCAAAAGAAAAACTAACTACACCCGGTTCCGGCACAACCCCTGGAAAAGAACCGTGGTACAAAGAAAAATCAAGGGGGAGTTGTTACACAACCTAAGAAAAAACAAAAAAAAAATTCTTCAACTTTGATCACTCAAGAAGAAAGTCAAGGAAATGCATCGTCGGAAAAAATCAAAAACAAATTCAAACAAAACACAAGAAAACAAACATGCATGTACATATTTACATCCTCCACCCCACACTTTTAATTGTGGAATGTCCCCATGACATGCAAATGAAAAGAAAGAGGTAAAAAAACCTCTCCATATTCATTTAGTCAGGGTCTGAATCGAAATCGGGATCTCCTTTGCACGCCCGACCCAGTGCACACATCTATGCTAAGAGCTTCTTTTCTGCCTTCTTTGGGTACACCCACACTTATCATGCTTACTCTCTCCAGTTCGCTCCTTTAGGGCCCCTGTTTCTCCTTCTATCTTGAAAACCACCCTTTCTTCCCCCACTATGAGAATGAGTTGTCTTTCTTGAATGTCGCGAATTGCTCTGCTGGTAGCCAAGAAGGGTCTCCCTAGAATCAGAGGGATCTCCCTATTCTCTTCCATGTTCACCACAATGAAGTCCAGAGGGAACACAAATTTATCCCCCGAACTAGCACATCTTCCATTATTCCTTCAGGTATGATTGTGGTCTGATCCACCAGCTGCAAGGACACAGGTATCGAATCTCTCCTTCCAATTTCCTGAAAATAGACAAAGGCATAAGGTTAATGGAAGCACCTGATTCACACAAAGATTTTTCAAATTTAGTATTTCCTAAGAGCAAGGTGTAGTAAAATTCATTGGATCTCCACACTTTTGAGAGAGCTTGTATTGCAAAATTGCACTACGATGCTCTATGAGCTTGACAACCGATGTCTCTTTCACTTTTCTCTTTTTGGACAATATCTCCTTCAAGAATTTATCATAAGTTGGCACCTGTGAAAAAACCTCACTATCTAAAGATAGTATAGTATGATTATCATCTCCATAGGGATTGGATTTAAATAATTCTCTAGAAATTCCTGGTTTAACTGCTATTTAGGATGATCAAAACTTGATTGGAATGATTACGAACTACAATTAACTACTAAAGTAAAGCAATTGATAATTTATGGCAAAGAATTAGAGATTAGCAGAATTGGTTTCTTATGAATGTGAGAAATAAAGGTTTTGACATGATAGGTGCAAGATTCTTATTATGGATATGATATTGTTATATTTCACTCTTGAGGTTCTATCGATTCTCACGAATTCAATAGGTGATTAGCTTATACTTCCGATTCAGACTCCTCATTCGATTAAATCTAAATCTTTCAAATAAATTAACGTGAAGTGTGGTGAAACTTGCAAGAATCTATTGGTAGGAATGATCTAAGAAAAACTTCTAGCGAATATTTCTCAATCTTAATTTAAATGGTAACTCAAAAAGCTCTCTCGATTACTTCAAAGAATCACCAAAATAAATGGAGGCATACGCTGTAATAATATTCAATAAGATGTTCCTCTTTCGATTAAACATTATAATAAATAAAATCATAACTATATTAAAGCTCCTCCAATAAATTCAAGCAATTAAGCATTAGTAAAATCCCTAAACAACAACCCAGTCACCAAATCATGTCAAACCCTAAGGTAAACTACTCTATAATTATGGAAGAAGTCATCACAAATATAATTAAAGAGTGAGAAAGAATCAATATAACGTTAAATTCCAAACTCCTGTATTGAATTGATAGAAAGATGATGAAATCACCTGTCTTGTAGTCTCCAATGCTCTCCCAAAGCTTCCAAGGTCAAAAGTCCCTTCAAATACATCGTTTTGGTGTATTTATACCATATAGAAGTAGGCCCGGATGAAACTACCCTTTCCAAGCCGAAACAGAAAAATACTCTAAGAAAATTGTACAGGCACACCGCGCCATGTGCCGCCCCATGCGGGGCGCTAATGGGGATGTTTAGAGAGCAGTTTCTGACAGACAACAGCACAAACCACTGTTGCGCTGCCCCATGATGCGCAGTTGTACATTTTTTACAGAGTAAAATTGTATCTTCGATGTTTGATATCCAGACTTGGTCCTCGACCCCCGAACGTGATTCTGGTTTAATCCCTTGGGCTTTTACTCAAACTTCAATGCTCCAACTTGTTCGATTAAGCTCCTGATTGTTTGTTTAACTCGTAATCACTTTCTGCAAGGCATAAAATACATAATAAGTATAATTAACTATCATTTTAGCTCAAATACAAGTAAAATGAAGTAATTAGAGTGCAAACTATGACTAAAATACGAGTTTCTAGCCTACCATCAAGACCCCACACTTAAACCATTGCTCGTCCTCGAACAATCAAACTACACTTCACATAAAGATGACCTTCTTATCAGACAACTTTCCAAACGCATCATGCCAAGAATATTTTAAGCAAACCAAGCACCCTATCATAACATCCTACCCTCAAGACTCGACTCACGCGCACCACATATTTTTCAAAAACCTGCTCACTTACTCTAACGCAGAGGCCAAAGACATTACCTTTCCTTCGCAAATCATGTGCCATCACACCCTAGATAGAGAGTCATTCCCCACGCCATAAAATTCAAGGACAAATAGGAACTCAAGATAGAAAGAATTAACTCACTCTCAGAAATAGAATTCATACGCTACAGAAAACGTACCATAGGCTTTCCCGTAGTGTATTACTCTACTAATATGTGCTCATTTAGTCAAGGATCAAGTAGGACTTTAATTGATTGTAATATAGGATAGGGGACGGGTAGGATACATTTAGATATAGTGACTACACCTCCCTAAGCACTTTAATACATATACATTAACACATTAAACCCCACACTTGTGTTGAACCAAACCCCAACCTTCACAACATAATAACCTCAAGATCCCAATTTTTTTAAGCACATACACGATGAGAACTACCACTGATTTCTCCAATCTCTCCCTCCAATTTCCTAAAATAGAAAAAGGCATAAGGTTAATGAAAGCACCAGAATCACACAAAGATTTTTCAAATTTAGTACTTCCTAAAGAGTAAGGTATAGTGAAACTCCCTGGATCTCCACACTTTTGAGGGAGCTTGTTTTGCAGAATGGCACTACAATGCTTTATGAACTTGATAACCGATGTCTCTTTCACTTTTCGCTTTTTGGACAATATTTCTGTCAAGCATTTAGCATAAGCCGGCATCTGCAAAAGCACCTTGCTAGCCAAAGATTGTATAATATGATTATCATCTCCACAAGGACTGGATTTAAATAATGCTCTAGAAATTCCGGGTTTAACTGCTATTCAGGTTGATCAAAACTTGATTGGAATGATTACGAACTACAATTAACTACTAAAGTAAAGCAATTGACAATTTATGGCAAAGAACTAGAGATTAGTAGAGTCGGTTTCTTATCAATGTGAGAAATAGGTTTTGACATGATAGGTGCAAGATTGTTATTCTGGATATGATATTATTATATTGTATTCTTGATGTTCTATCGATTCTCACGAATTCAATAGGTGACTAGCTTATAATTCCGATTCAGACTCCTCTCTCTATTCAATCCAAATCTTTCAAATAAACTAACATGAAGTGCGGTAAAACTTGCAAGAATCTATTGGTAGGAATGATCTAAGAGAAACTTCTCGCGAATATTTTTCAATCTTAATTTAAACGATAAGTCAAAAATCTCTCTCGATTATTTCAAAGAATCACCAAACTAAACTGAGGCATACACTGCAATAATATTTAATAGGATGGTCCTCTTTCGATTAAACACTCTAAAGAATAAAATCACAACTATATTAAAGTTCCTCCAATAAATTCAAGAAATTAAGCAGTAGTGAAATCTATAAACAACAACCCAGTCACCAAAGCATGTCAAACCCTAAGGTAACTACTCCATAATTATGGAGGAAGTCATCACAAATATAATTAAAGAGTGAGAAAGCATCAATCTAACATTACAATCCAAACTCCCGTATTGAATTGATAGAAAGATGTTGAAATAAAGTGTCTTTAAGCCTCCAATGCTCTCCCAAAGCTTCTAAGGTCAAAAGTCCCTTCAAAAACGTCTTTTTGGTGTATTTATACCATATATGAGTGGGCCGGGATGAAACTACCATTTCCAAACAGAAACAGGTAAATACTCTGAGAAACTTGTACAGGCGCCCCGCGCCATGCGTTGCCCCACGCGGGGCGCTAGTGGAGAAGTTCATAGAGCAGTTTCTGACAGACATCAACACAAAGCACTACCACACCGCCCTATGCGGCGCGGTTGTGCATATTTTACAGCGTAAATTTGTCTCTTCGATTTTTGATATCCAGACTTGGTCCTCGACCCCCGAATGCGATCCCAATTTAATCCCTTGGGCTTTTACTCAGACTTCAAAGCTCCAACTTGTTTGATTAATCTCCCGATTATCGTTTTAACTCGGAATCTGTCACGACCCAAAATCCCGCCACATGCGTCATGATGGCACCAAGTCTCTAAGACTAGGTAGGCCGATTTCAATTACATTTTTGAAGCCATATTTTTAGAAAAATAGAAACTAATAGAGGAAATAATTACAAATATAGCAATCTTCCCAAGACTGGTAGTACTGAGTCACGAACTCTAACTGAATACATGGAATGATCATGAGGACCGAATATACCATACTGTTTAATTAAAAATTAACAGTACAATGAAATGATAAGACTCCAAGGGACTGCGACGACCAAGTAGCTCTACCTTGAATCCTTGTGATCTCACATTAACTCTGTCCGAGTCTGATAGCTCCAATACCTGACTCTGCACAAAAATGTGCAGAAGTGTAGTATGAGTACACCACGGTCAGTAACCAGTAAGTATCAAGACTAACCTCACTGGAGTAGAGACGAGGTACATTCAAGACACTCGCTAGTCTAATAACTTGTGCAATATAATATATAAAATAATAAGAAACAAATAACAATAAGGGCAACATAAATCAACCAGTGATATGCCCAGCACAATTCTCAATAATTAAGTAAGCACCTCTTCTTAAGATCATTTAATTAATTATTTGCAAAGGGAAAATCCATAATGAAATTAATGTCACGACCCAAAACTAACCCCTCTCGTGATGGCGCCTATCGTGGAACTAGGCAAGCTGACTCATTTCCAAAACAAACTGATTTTTTATTTCAAAGATAATTTCAAGGTTATTTAACATAAAACCTCCATTTAAAGAGTTCAAATCAAAGAAAATAGAAGTGCGAAAAAAAAAAGCCCGACATCGGGGTGTCACTAGTCATGAGCATATATTACAATCTGTCTAACAATATCAAGGCTAACTCAGCCCGGAAAATAGCTAAATACAACTAGAGGAAGATAAGAGGCAGAAGAGCAGGGGCTGCGATCGCCAAACAACTACCTTGCTATCTCCAAGAAAAATCTGCAACCAAAACACTCAATAATCGCTACCGTGTCCAGCTACTCCTGAATCTACACACAAGGTGCAGGGAGTAACATGAGTACGCCAACTCAGTAAGTAACAACAATAAATAAAGTCTGAGCAGTAGTGACGAGCAATAAAGCATATAACGTTCATATCAGGAAATCTCAGTAAAATACCTCATGCTCTTAAAAAAATCTGGATTTGAATCAAACATCTCACTTAAACCCAGTTCCAGTAAAAATCATTTAAAGACATTTTTTTTTCCAACAGTTTTTCAAACAAAGGCTCAATGCGAAGGTGAGCAAAAATGATGAAATCATAAACAGCCCCTCGGGCAAAACATCACTCATATACAGCTCCTCGGGCAAACCTCACAGTCACTCGTACCACTCGGGCATACCTCACAATCACTCTTGCCACTCGGGCATACCTCACAATCACTCTTGCCACCCAGTCACTCAGCACTCGGTACTCGCACTCAGTAGGTACCTGCGCTCACTGGGGGTGTGTACATACTCCGGAGGGACTCCTTCAGCCCAAGAGCTATAATCTGTACGTACAACTCACGTGCGATAACAATAAAGTATACTGCAGGCGGGCAGCCCCGATCCACACTCATCCTCACAAATCAGGCCCTCAGCCTCACTCAGTCATAAAGTATGTTGCAGGCGGGCAGCCCTGATCCACACTCATCCTCACAAATCAGGCCACTCGGGCATTTCAGTAAAACAGGGCATTCGGCCCAAAACATTTATATGCATCAAAATAGAGTCATAAAATTGAGTTATGCGGTAAACAAGTATAAACATGACTGAGTATAGATTTTCAATCGAAAACAGTAAGAGGATGGTAAGAAAAAGCCCCTAAGGGTCCAAACACCTTTGGCGCAAGGCCCAAACATGGCTTTCAGCCCAATTTACAAAAAATCTTTCTAAAACATATAAGTATCAATGGTTTCAACAAAGTATGCAACTTTTAAGTTGCTACGGGGCAGACCAAGTCACAAATCCCCAACAGTGCACACCCACACGCCCGCCACCTAGAATGTGCGTCACTAAAAATAGTAGAATGATACAAAAATCCGGGGTTTCATACCCTCAGGACTAGATTTACAATCGTTACTTACCTCAAAACGTGAAACTTTTTACTCTGCTATGCCTTTGCCTCACAAATCGGCCTACGAATGCCTCGAATCTAATCACAAATAATTCGTTTTAGTCAATAAAATTCATTGAAATTAATTCCACAAGATAATGATGATTTGTTTCCATAAAAATCCGAAAATTAGCTCAAAAATCGCTCGTGGGGCCCACATCTCGGAACCCGACAAAAGTTTCAAAATCCGAAAGCACATTCAACCACGAGTCTACCCATACCAATTTTACTAAAATCCAGCCTCAACTCGCCCCTCAAATCTACAAATCTTATTTCCAAATTTCTAAGTTCCAATCTCCGATTTGCACCTCAAAATCATGTAATCTAGTCGGATTATTCGATGATAATTCAATATTATGGAGTAGAAATGATCACAAGAGACTTACCTCAAGTTTTACTTGAAAATATATCAAAAATTTCCTCTCCTCAAGCTCCAATTTGTCAAAAATGGCAAATGGGATGATTGCCCAGACATCCTCGATTCTGCCTCGATCTTGGCCTTTGATCTTGGCCTTCGATCGTGGCCCTTGATCCTAGTCCTCGATCCTGGCCCTCGATCCTGGTTCTCAATCCTAGGCCTTCGACCGTGACCCTGGGCTCGATCATGGCTTCGATGGTGGCCCTCGACTCTGGGCTCGATCATGGCTTCGATGGTGGCCCTCGACCCTGGGCTCGATCCTGACAGAGAAATTTTCCAACAGAAGGAAATTGCAGCAGCTGTTGTAGTTCAATTTTTGATCCGTTAACCAGCTGAAACTCACCCGAGGACCTCGGGACCCCAACTAAATATACCAACAAGTCCTAAAATATCATACGGACTTAGTCGAATCCTCAAATCACCTCAAACAACACTAAAACCATGAATTACACCCCAATTCAAGCCTAATGAACTTTGAAATTTCTAATTTCTACAAACAACTCTGGAACCTATCAAATCACGTTCGATTGACCTAAAATTTTTCACACAAGTCCTAAATGACATAACAGAGGTATTCCAATTTTCAGAATCGGATTCCGACCGCGATATCAAAAAGTTAACCCCCGGTCAAACTTCTCAAAAATAAAACTTTCGGCATTTCAAGCCTAATTCCTCTACGGACTTCCAAATAATATTCCGGACATGCTCCTAAGTCGAAAATCACCATACGGAGCTATTGGAATCATCAAAATTCAAATCCGAGGTCGTTTACACATAGGTCCATATCCGATCCAGTTTTCTAACTTAAAATTTTCAATTATGAGACTAAGTGTCTCATTTCACTCCGAGTTCATTCCGGACTCGAACCAACTAACCCAATATAACATAATATAGCTGAATAACACAAAAAGAAGTAGGAATGGGGAAAACAGGGTTATAACTCTCGAAACGACCGGTCGGGTCGTTACATCCTCCCCCACTTAATCATACATTCATCATTGAACGTGCCCAGAGTTGTTCTGAAAGCCATCAAATTGCTGTGTAGCTTTCACATGCACATACCCGGGGGTGATCCCACGTCACCCTATCCCATACAGGTCCGATAGCACAGCATAACTGAAATTTCTCAATTCAACATAGCCCACAAGACTTCGAATCAAATTTCCAACATCCGAAATTTCCTATAAGATGAGAAGTTTGCATCTACATACCGTATATGTCTGAACAATCTGTACCAAAAGCCGTAACCATGACTCAAATACTCAAATTCAAATACCGCATAGCTCGAATGCTCGAAGCAATGATTTCAAATCACAGTATCGACTCAAATCAATCTACTGCCAGTAATAAACTCATATCAGACAAAACCTCATTTTCAAAACCTTCATACACTACCGATGATGAAAGAAACATACCAAATTCATAGCCATTCATTAGACCAACAGGTGATGGAGCTCTCGTTCCTTCTACAAGAACTACAGCCAATTTCAAAGCCGACTTCCGATATCATCCTCTTAATTATACCACAATCAAATCTGATAGCATCCATTCTAGGCCCAATGACCTCGTCTCCTCCAACATGACCACTCTAGTGAAATGACACGTCAATACAATTTAAAGCCACAACCCGTGCAATCCGTGCACTAGATAGCAACATTCCAAATGTACCCAATCATAATAATGACCCAAACAGGAGAACCGTTTGGCAAGCTCGACGAGTACCACCCAGACGCAATGCTAAGAACCTATCACACACCGCAGAACCATAACATACGAATCTTACACAAGGGATCATATTTCCATATAACTCTGCTGCAATACACGACCCTATCCAAATACTGGACCATATGAAACACCTCAAGCCACCTTGCTAAAATCAATAACTATGCGCAATTTGACATCAAGTACCCAAAGTGCATTACTATAACCACAGAGAAGCAAACGGCACCATGCCACATAAAATTGGAAGAACATGACCAATACGTCATCAACCAAGCAATATCCAATACTATTCTCGCTCAAATTCCTCTATAAGGCCATAATAGAACCGCACCATATGTGCATATAACCAATGAATCACAACTCTTTGTGGCATAGAAGAGTAACTCACAGATCATTCCAGAACACGAATAAGCTTTACATCAACCGAATGGCACATCCTTCAACAATAGTAGTATGGAGCCAACCAATCTGGCTCGGTGTAGCATACACATCCTAATTGGGCCTACCAATGGGCCCCGAATCAAATATGGTCAGCCACCAATAGATAAACAACCTCCGAAAGTCCACAATGACGGAATCATAACACCTTCTATCATCTGGCTAGCTCCGGCCACAACTTCACAGTCCACCACCATGAAACAATCTGCTCATGAGAACTCCCAATCTTCAATTCCATAAAACACATGAATCACCCTATTTGATTCAACCTCCACCGCCCGAATGCCTAACACCTCTCTCATACTAAATCCTCCCATGAGAAATACTTTGAAACTTCTTCCGTGCCACCTGGAAAAAATTTGAATATCAACAGTTGATCAACTAGGAGAGTGCCGCAATACCAGCGAAGTACTCATAAATCAAAACACACTGCCCCTTCTGAAATGTACACTCTCACCAAGCTATACCAGATAGTAATATCATTTACCTAGTCATCGAAAATCGTTCATACTGCCTAAGAATTTATGTCCTTCCCTTCAAAATTGAACTGTGACCTGGTACATGTAAATCCTATTCCCGCACAACACACCACATCTGTTATGCCATCATGTGACAAGCATAAGAATTCAATTATCAACTCTGAGTCACAAGCAAATTACATACCTTATTAGTCAGAAACCTTTTTCTTGCTTCTTTCTAGGAGAAAATCATAACACACAACACGCTCCGTACATCGGTAGAAATTATCCGGTTTAAACCATGGTAGAACTCATCATGAACACTTTGAAATCCATTTGCATATAATAAAGCTATCTGAACCGAATTCCTCTAACTTCACCAAGCCACACAGGTTGCCAAATTCGGGAACAATTCCACGAAGCACCTGTAGATACTAGCCACGTCATAAGAACACAAATAACCGATCATACCCATTACTATGCTACCCCAACCTACTTCCAAAATGTACTATTTCCCCTAGTCCTTTCCAAATTGCCTTAAAATTGCTATTTTATTTCCTTATTAGAACACTACTATCCTTAACTAAAACTGGCCCCACAAACTCTAGCATAGAATCGCACCGCCCTAAGGATTATATGCCGCCGAATACCCTTTTTGATGTATTTCAAAGGTTCCACAACCAAACATGCTTACTCTGAAGAGACTTTATAGGAACCTAAAACTGTTTCCTTCACCTTCTTGATACTGAAATGCATAATTCACAATGATATGAGATGCAACGAGTCTCAACACCGTTCAATGCAAATCCTAGTTTTTCTAGCCATAGTTATAAATCTTGAATCCATTGTAACCATTCTCGAATTAACCGACCAAACGGACCGAAACGACATGTGCCCCATTAGCACATCAACACCCAAGGGAATAAAGAGTAACCCTCACTCCTACGCAACCGAGCAAATTCCCGCTCCATGTACAGTACATTCTCTGTGAATAAACACTCAATTATTTTTATGGTCCTCCCATAACCATAGGGTGTAATACAACTTGTGTCCAGAAATTCCTTTACCTGAGTCTTCCTCGATATCGACCTCTGCAAGTCATAACTGATTCACCGGTATACCCTGAACTGAAACTAATACGACCCATAACCGTGCAATCAACTCGTCGATAGCAGACTCCTCCACTTAGCCTTAAGCTGCAATTATTTAAAATTAGAACCCGTAAGGATTTATCCTTCTCAATTAGCAAGGTCTCGCACCATTAACCTGTCAGACTTCTCGAAGTCTTTTATTAAGCCTCTCATGAACATTCTGAATCTCCAGCCAAAATTACACACGCGACCTCCTACCGGGTAGCTAGTAATATTCCTCACAAAAGCTTCATCAACATCACGCCACCGCTAGCTGCACACAGGAGATAACCCATATGTGGAATTCCTTACCGACATCTCCCAATGACACCGCACTGAGTGCAACGACCATGAAATTCATAAATTCCCCTGAGTTCGTGCTCTCCCACCATTTATATAAGTCTGTACTTTCCCTATTGACATCAACTGTACGTCAACAATACCTTCCGAACTCAAGTCATATTGCACCTGACACAATAATCAGATTTTCACGCCTCTATTCATTTCAAACACACTCCTTTCTGCCATATTCAATTTAGAGTATCCATCACTCCAAATAGAGTATGCAGGTTTATTCACATATTAACAGGATTCCAAAAAATTCTACACTTCCTCAAGGTGCACGACTACCCTACTAGTGAATTCATATGCTAAGCTACCACTCTTACGTTGTTTAAATCATCTCCTTTAAGAAACTTCTCAACCTCTACTTCTTCTACTTAACCTGCTAGTACTTCAACCACCGCAAAACACTTCCCGTCATGTCTTCCCTCATACTTTGCTACCCAACTGCTGCATCAAGTTGAAATGTATTTCTGTCGCACCTGAACCAATAAAATGTTACCGACTCTAAGTCTCTTCAAAGATTATCTTTCCTGAGCCATCAACATCAAAATACCCATTCGCAACCACCATTACTACACAACCACTTACTCTTCTTGAGTTCAAACTCATTGACAGACATGAGAATTTAATTTGCCCCAAAATTTAACAAGGTGAAAGATCCTTCAAAACATTCACACTCGAGAGGGTACGTCGCATCAAAACGAAAATCAAGCACCCAATGGCCTTCCTTTACATTTAAAGAAGACACTTCTCGTCACGTTCACATAGTCTTAACACTTCCCGTAGTTACGTCATACTCACCACAAAGCCATTCCACTGCTCATTGAGCCACAATTCAACTCGTAGGGACTTTATCGGACATATGAATCCAAAAGCATAGGTTACAACTGAAGCTACCGAGCCAAAACTACGGTTTAAACCTGGCCTCAAGTCCTCCAGACTAGCACATCACCAAAATACATAATACACATCTCGAACCTCGTTCATAGAATCACAAACTGGCGAAGCACAATAGATACCGAGCACCTATGTGCGCATACGAGATGCGTGGAAGGAATTAAAAGAGTTATGTCTTAAGCTGAATCATTTTAGCACGATAGAATAGAAGAAACTGAAATTTTCCTAAGGGTTCTGCAGCCTCCTGAAGATAAGTACAGGCGTCTCCGTACCAATCCGCAAGACTCTACTAAACCCGCTCATGAATCGTGAGACCTATGTAACCTAGGCTTTGATACCAATCTGTCACAACCCAAAACTAACCCCTGTCGTGATGGCGCCTATCGTGGAACTAGGCAAGCCGACTTATTTCCAAAACAAACCGATATTTTTATTTCAAAGATAATTTCAAGGTTATTTAACATAAAACCACCATTTAAAGAGTTCAAATCAAAGAAAATAGAAGTGCGGAAAAGAAAAGCCCGATATCGGGGTGTCACTAGAAATGAGCATATACTACAATCTGTCTAACAATATCAAGGCTAACTGAGCCCGAAAAATAGCTAAATACAACTAGAGGAAGATAAGAGGGAGAAGAGCAGGGGCTGCGATCGCCAAACAGCTACCTTGCTATCTCCAAGAAACATCTGCAACCAAACCACTCAATAATCGCTACCGTTTCCAGCTACACCTGAATCTGCACATAAGGTGCAGGGAGTAACGTGAGTATGCCAACTCAGTAAGTAACAACAATAAATAAAGACTGAGTAGTAGTGATGAGCAATAAAGCATATAACGTTCATATCAGGAAATCTCAGTAAAATACCACATTCTCTTAAAAAAATCAGGATTTGAATCAAACATCTCGTTTAAACCCAGTTCCAGTAAAAAAAGGACATTTTTTTTCCAATAGTTTTTCAAACAAAGGCTCAATGCAAAGGTGAGCAAAAATGATGAAATCATAAACAGCCCCTCGGGCAAAATATCACTCATATACAGCCCCTCGGGCAAACCTCACAGTTACTCGTGCCACTCGGGCATACCTAACAATCACTCTTGCCACTCGAGCATACCTCACATTCACTCTTGCCACTCGGGAATACCTCACAATCACTTTTGCCTCCCAGTCACTTAGCACTCGGCACTCGGCACTCAGTATGTACCTGCACTTACTGGGGGTGTGTACCGACTCCGAAGGGGCTCTTTCAGCCCAAGCGCTATAATCTACACGGACAATTCACATACGATAATAAAAAGTATGTTGCAGGCGGGCAGCCCCGATCCACACTCATCCTCACAAATCAGGCCCTCGGCCTCACTCAGTCATAAAGTATGCTACAGGCGGGAAGCCCCGATCCACACTCATCCTCACAAATCAGGCCACTAAAGCATTTCAGTAAAACAGGGCATTTGGCCCAAAATATTTATATGCATCAAAATAGAGTCATATAACTGAGTTATGCGGTAAACAAGTATAAACATGACTGAGTATAGATTTTCAATTGAAAACAGTGGGAGGATGGTAAGAAACATCCCCTAAGGGTCCAAACAGCTTTGGCGCAAGGCCCAAACATGGCATTCAGCCCAATTTACAAAACATCTTTCTAAAACATATAAGTATAAATGGTTTCAACAAAGTATGCAACTTTACAGTTACTACGGGGTAGACCAAGTCACAAATCCCCAACAGTGCATGCCCACACGCCTGTCACCTAGCATGTGCGTCCCTAAATATAGTAGAATGATACAAAAATCAGGGGGTTTCATACCCTCAGGACTAGATTTACAATCGTTACTTACCTCAAAACGTGAAACTTTTTACTCTGCTATGCCTTTTCCTCGCAAATCGGCCTCTCAATGCCTCGAATCTAATCACAAATAATTCGTTTCAGTCAATAAAATTCATTGGAATTAATTCCATAAGATAATAATGATTTTTTTCCATAAAAATCCAAAAATTAGCTCAAAAATCGCCCATTGGGCCCACGTCTCGGAACCCGACAAAAGTTACAAAATCCGAAACCCATTCAACCACGAGTCTACCCATACGAATTTTACTAAAATCCGACCTCAACTCGACCCTCAAATCTACAAATCTTATTTCCAAATTTTTAAGTTCCAATCTCCGATTTGCACCTCAAAATCATGTAATCTACTCGGATTATTCGATGATAATTCAATATTATGGAGTAGAAATGATCACAAGGGACTTACCTCAAGTTTTCCTTGAAAATAAATCAAAAATTGCCTCTCCTCATATTATGGGATGAAGTCCTTGTTTTTATAATTTTGCCCAGACATCCTCGATTCTGCCTCGATCTTGGCCTTCGATCGTGGCCCTCGATCCTAGTCCTCGATCCTGGCCCTTGATCCTGGTTCTCGATCCTAGGCCTTCGATCATGTCTTCGATCCGGCCTTCGACCGTGACCCTGGGCTCGATCATGGCTTCGATGGTGGCCCTCGACTCTGGGCTCGATCATGGCTTCGATGGTGGCCCTCGACCCTGGGCTCGATCCTGACAGAGAAATTTTCCAACAGAAGGAAATTGCAGCAGCTATTGTAGTTCAATTTTTTATCCTTTAACCATCTGAAACTCACCCGAGGCCCTCGGGACCTCAACCAAATATACCAACAAGTCCTAAAACATCATACGGACTTAGTCGAATCCTCAAATCGCCTCAAACAACACTAAAACCATGAATTACACCCCAATTCAAGCCTAATGAACTTTGAAATTTCCAATTTCTACAAACAACTTCGGAACTTATCAAATCACGTTTGATTGACCTCGAATTTTGCACACAAGTCCTAAATGATATGATAGAGGTATTCCAATTTTCAGAATCGAATACCGACCCCGATATCAAAAAGTCAACCCCTGGTCAAACTTCTCAAAAATAAAACTTTCGGCATTTCAAGCCTACTTCCTCTACGGACTTCCAAATAATATTCCGGACATGCTCCTAAGCCGAAAATCACCATACGGAGCTATTGGAATCATCAAAATTTAAATCCGAGGTCGTTTACACATATGTCCACATCCGGTCCATTTTTCTAACTTAAAATTTTCAATTATGAGACTAAGTGTCTCATTTCACTCCGAGTTCCTTTCGGACTCGAACCAACAAACCCGATATAACATAATATAGCTGAATAACACAAAAAGAAGTAGGAATGGGGGAAATGGGGTTATAACTCTCAAAACGATCGGTCGGGTCGTTACAATTAATTTCCAAGACTATCAGACCATCAAACTCACGGAATTCACATAAACATACGGGTAACATTCACATCAAATCATCATATAAAAATAAATTCAATAAATGCGAATTGAAGCATGGAAAATAGATGATTAAATAAATGCCAACAATTATCCAATTTATTACACAATATGCCCAAGACTTTAACTAAATAAAATATGCACATATAAGCCCGAGTACGTACTTGTCACCTCGCGTACACGGCTTTTCACATTTCACAAATGGCACATAAGACTCGATGCCTAAGGGGTAGTTCCCCCACTCGAGGTTAGGCAAGACACTTATCTTTTTGAAATTAGGCCGATATTCAAAAATAGCCTTCTTTCTTGAATTGACCTCCGGACAGATCAAATCTATCCAAATTAATTGTATAACTTCATTAAAACTCATCGGAAACAATTCCAGATAATAAAACGTCGACTTAAAAATTTATTCTAAAAAGTCAACAAAAGTCAACACGGGGCCTACCATTTTCAACCCAAAATACTAATTTAATGATAAAAACAAAAATATATTCGGGTAATTTAACCAAAATTAAGTTAAGAACTCTTACCCCGATGTTTCCCTTGAAAATCTCCCTAAAATCGTCTCTCCTCGAGCTCCAAATCGTCAAAGATCAGAACTTAAATCTGTTGCCCAGTCATTTCCTCTATGCGATCGCGGAAAAACACCCACGATCGTGGCAAAACAAAAATTTTCCAGCCCTTTTTTACTCTATGCGATCGCGGCCATTCTCCCGCGATCGCGAAGAACAAATTCCCCAACAACCTTGTCCAACTTCTTCCGTACAGCTTCTAGTATAACGGTCATAACATTTTGTACAGAACTCCAAATAATGAATAGTTTAACTTTTTGAAAGCTAGACATCAAGAGCTACAACTTTCATGTTTTGGTCATCTCCCAATTCCTTATAGATATGGATATATAAGCTTCCAAAATCAGCCCTATGAAACACAAATTTCTTCTTCGCGATTTCCAAACTCTTCCCAGATAGCCTGTAGTATATCAACCATAACCTTTGGTACACAACAAGATAATTCCACGCTATCGCATAGCACACTGCTGTAGCCAAAAAAACAGCAGCTATATATGGCCTAGAAATTGTCCGAAACCACCCCGAAACTCACCCGAACCACTCGGCACCCCGTCCGAACATACCAACAAGTCTCAAAACATATTACGGACTTAGTCAAAATCTCAAATAACATCAAACAACGTTAAATCCACGAATCATATCCCAATTCAAGTTTAATGAACTTTGAAATTTCAAGTTTCCATAAACGACGCCAAGAACTATTAAATCAATCCGGAATGACTTTAAATTTTGCACACAAGTCATAAATGACATAACAAAGCTATTCAAATTTCCAAAATCAGATTCCGACCCCGATATCAAAAAGTCACCCCCCGGTCAAACTTCTCAAAAATTTATCTTTCGCCATTTCAAGCCAAATTCCTCTACAGACCTCCAAATAATTTTTCGGACACGTTCCTAAGTCCATAATCACCATACGGAGCTATTGACATCATCAAAATTCTATTCCAGAGTCGTTTGCTTAAAAGTCAACTCTCCGGTTAACTCTTTCTATTTAAGCTTCTAAATAAGGATTGTTCTTTTATTTTAATTCCGAATCTTCAGTAAATCAAACTCGACTATAACCGCGGGTCATAATACATATTACGGAGCTACTCAAGATCTTAAGTAACTGAACGGGGTGTTAATTCTTAAAATGACATGTCGGGTCGTTATAGAATCACATCATGCAAGGCATAAAACACATAATAAGTGCAGTTAACTATCATTTAATCTCAAACACAAGTTGTGATGACCCAAAATGTCATCTTTAAATTTAATAAGTAATTCTATGTTCTAAGACATCGAAAAGTACCATTTATCACTTCTCAACTTGCATGCGTGGTCCGTACAATTTTCCGAAGAGTGTTTATGTGAAAAATGGATTAAAATGTGAAATAGAGCTTTAAAACACAACTTAGTTGACTTTGGTCAATATTTTGAGCAAACGGACATGGATCAATGTTTTGACAATTCCGTTAGGTCCGTATAGTGATTTGGGACTTGGGCGTATGCCCGGAATCGAATTCCGAGGTCGCTAGCCCGAGATATGGAATTTTGATGAAAAAATTAAAAGCTTGAAAGCTTAATAATTTTTAAGAAATTACTGATGTTGGATTTATTGACCCTGGCTCCGTATTTTGGTTTTGCAGCTCGGTATAGGTCCACTATACTATTTATGACTTTTCTACCGAATTTGGTGAGAATCAGAGTTGATTTGACGTGATACGGACGTCCGGTTGTGAAAATATAAGTTTGTAAGTTTTCTTGAAAACTTCCTTTGATTTGATGTCCGATTCATAGTTCTAGGTGTTATTTTGGTGATTTGATCACGCGAGCAAGTTCGTATGATATTTTAGGACTTGGGTGCATGTTTGGTTTGGAGCCCCGAGGGCTCGGATGAGTTTCGGATAGGCTACGGATGATTTTGAACTTAGAAAATCTGGTTTTTGAGCTTCTGCTGTCATCTGGTGCATTGTACTTCGCGATAGTGAAGCCATTCCTGCGATCGCGAAGAGAAAATTTTAAGCCGTGAGTTTTACTATTCGCGTTCGCGAAGATAGGCGCGCAAACGCGAAAGGCTAGCTCCCAGTGCACTGCGAACACGAGCTCAAAGCTACAATCGCAAAGAAGGAATGAGGCAGAAGCTGAAGCACAGAAATTGTGCTACGCGATCGCATAAACCTGTGCGCGATCACGTAATACTGAGAAATTGTTCTCTGCGATCGCATGGCCTTATACGCGATCGCGTAGTGTTAAACAAACCTGGGTAAATTTTGTTCTATGCGATCGCGAACGAATTATCGCTATCGCGATGAATACAAATCTGAAAAACAGAACTTAAGTTCTTGAAATGGGGTTTCGACACATTTTCAACCATTTCCAATTTTTGAGCTCGGGTAAGGCGCTTCTTGGGCGCTTTTCACGGGAAAACATTGGGGTAAGTGTTTCTTATCCTATATTGATTATATTTCATGATTTCATACTCATTTATATCATGAATCTGTGAATTTATGGAAGAAAAATCAGATTTTTATAAAATCTTCCAAAAACCAAAATTTAAGATTTGAAGGTCCATTTGACATCGGAATTTGATAAATTTTGTATGGTTGAACTCGTATCGGAACGGCTGTTCGGATTTCATAAGTTTTTTCGAGATTTGATATGTGGGTCCCGCTGTCGAATATGTTAATGAATTTCGGATTTTTATATGGAAAATTAGTAAATTCATATGGAATTAATTCCTATGATTCGTATTGAGTATATTCAATTGTTTATGAATAGATTTGAAGATTTTGGAGACAAATTTAAAAGGAAAAGTTGTGGTCGAGTAATTGATTGGAATTTGCAAAGTAAGGTAAGTGTCATGGTTAACCTTGACTTGAGGGAATAGAACCGTTAAACTAATTGTTATGTAAAATACATGTGAACGACGTATAGGCGAGGTGACGAGTGTCTATACGTCGTCAAATTAAATGTTTGCATAATTACTTGAAAAATCATAAATTATTTTAAATCATGAATTAATTATTATAATAATTGTTTCTCTCCTATTCTTTATCAAATATTAATTCTTGAATTCCTGCATTAATTGTTACATACTATTTAAATTATGTGTCTTAATTTTTATTTGATATTTAGCATATTAAATATTAAACTGTCTATTTTCTCCCTGATTTCTATAATAATATGCTATTTGTCATTGTTTGTTTCATAATTAAATCATAATTATTGTATGCTTGTTGTCTTATAATTTTATATTAATTGTTGCATTTATTGGAGGATCGGTTTGCAGGCCGCAACAGAATTGATTGAAATGGATATATTGGAGGATCGGGTTGCATGCCGCAACAGACTTATTAAAAAGTCCATATTGGAGGATCGGGTTGCACGATGCAACAGACTTATTAAAAGTCAATATTTGGGGGATCGGATTGCATGCTACAATAGACTTATTTAAAAGTCAATATATATAATTGATTAAAAATAATTATATGAGAGGATTGGAAATGAATATATTGTGAGAGCGGGTTGCACGCTGCAACATAATTGAATGTGAATATATTGTGAGAGCGGGTTGCACGCTGCAACAGAATTGATGAAAATGTGAATATGTTGTGAGAGCGGGTTGCACGCTGCAACAGAATTGATGGAAATGATAATTGGTTATGACTGCTGAATTGGCTTCAATTATTATAAATGAGTTACCTGATTTATTTCTATTATTGTTGTTGTTACTAATATTGCGTACAGGTAATGTAAGTGACCCGCCTTAGCCTCGTCACTACTTCGTCGAGGTTAGGCTCAGCACTTACCAGTACATGGGGTCGGTTGTACTGATAATACACTCTGCACTTCTTGTGCAGATTTTGGAGTTGGTCCCAATGGCGTACCATAGACTTGCTCGAATTTCAGCTACTCAGAGGAGATTTGAGGTATAACTGCCCGACGTCCGCAGTTCTCAAGTCCCCGTCTACTTTACTTTAGATGTGTGTTTATTTCCAGACAGCTTTATTTTATTCATGCCCTTATTTGTATTATTCTAGAAGCTCATGCACTTGTGATACCAAATTCTAGGATGGTATTTAGACAACCTTATTTTTATGGATTATTTATTATATTTCATACTTTACTTCCGCAACCGTTCTTTGTTATTAATAAATTTAAAAATTGTTTAAAAATTGGTTAATATTATTCTAACGTTGGCTTGCCTAGCAAGTGAAATGTTAGGCGCCATCACGGTCCGAAGGCGTGAATTTTGGGTCGTGACAGTTGGTAACAGAGCACTAGGTTACATAGGTCTCATGAGTCACGAGCAATCTTAGTAGAGTCTGAAGGATCGGTACGGAGACATTTATACTTATCATCCAGAGGCTACAGAGTTTATGAATAATTCCACTTCTTTCATTCCTTATCGTGCGACATTGATTTAGCTTGAAAGATATATCTCATATTCCTTTGTATCCATTCGTGTATGACATTGCGCATTCGGTATCAGTTGTGCGTCGATGGTTTGTGATGTCGTAGATGGACTATGAGGGAGCCAGAGATGCTCAAACATTGCCTCAACGTGTGGTTCCAATTGAAGATGCGGATGTATTGAGAGATCACCCAGTGAATCATGTGGGAGATGCAACGGACCTTGGCATCTGGTTGATTTATACGAGCTGTGAAGGTTATTATTGTGAATCATCAGACGTGGTGAACTATGACTTCGTGCCGAGTGGGGAGGGGGGTCCACTATCAATGGATGTGATATAATACACGGGGTCATGTGTTATATCGGTTTTGGCCTGAAATGTATATATGTGGTACTGAAAGGTTCCCCAAAAATTTACACATGTTTAAGGCCTGAGATTTTGTAGAGCATAAGGTTGGGACTTGCGATATGTCCGCCTACTTGATAATCCTCTACTTTACCAAAGGAGTTATAGAAATAACTTTAAATCTACAGAATGTCTTCTCAACGTGGACGTCATGTTTGCTGATTTTGGGGTGCTTCAGAGGAAGCATAGTGGTTGACGAGATTCTGGACTATGTGGTTCGTGCTAAGATTTTCTTGTATGGAGCTCTACTTTTGTGATCGTTGTGTATAAATAGGGGTAAGGGTTACCACCAAAGAAGATTCGAAGAGTAAGTTAAGAAATGGGTCAGCTCAACAGTGTTGAGTCAGCATAACAAAAGAAGAAATTGGCCTTGGGAGAGATAATTCTCCACAGGTGTCCGTGGAAAGCCTATGAAGAGGACATACCAGCCAATGCAACACCGCCCACTTGGCTCAATTCTTAGAATGCTTTTGAAAGAGTTTGTTTTCCAGACTCTCCGTAATGCGTGGCGCATAGGGTTTGAATGGTTGTGTCAAGTCATGATGACGATATCATAATATGCCATCATGTTCAATAAGTTAGCCCATCATATTCCTACTTTGCTTCCTACAACCAGAGAGCGAGTCCAGAGACTCATTAAAGTACTCAATTATGATCGTAAAATTTTGTATGTCACGGGAGCTACAGGCTGATACTTCATTTCCACTAGTGGTAGAAATTTCCAAGATATTATAACGTGTTCGGGGTGAGGAAAAAGGAAACTAAGGAGACCAAGACGTCTCGAGGTTCTGGGGGATTCAGTGGATTCTACTCTGCGAGTATAAATCATTATGGCGGGGGCTCGGGCAGTCGGCCAGCCCAATTTGCACATCGGATTAATCGAGGTGCTCCAGTAAGTTCTTTTAATGCACCACTGACATAAGTGTCCTACAATGGTTATTCTAGTTATCTGGCATAGACTCGATATGAGCAGCCAAACCCGCAAATGGTTTGTTATGAATACGGTGATACTAGGCACATCATGAGAAAATTGTCCCAAACTTGGGAGAGACATATTTCGTCAAAGCACTCAGGCTACGTGCCCCATTGCAGTTACTACACCACCCACACGACCAGTTAGGGGTGGAGGACAGGCGGGTAGAAGGCGACCTAGAGGTGGAGACCCAATTGTTGATATAATAATTTTATGGTATGGCGGAGGTCGATACATCAGATGGTGTCGTTATAGGCACGACCTCGATTTAATATAAAGGAATAATTTCCTTAACTTGATTTGTTTCTAAGTATTGAGATGTGTCCTCCTATTGTGCTCCACTTATGAGTGAGCTTCGTAATTCTATAATACACTTATGTGTTTACTCCTGTTGGGAGATTCTATGGAGATAACTACGCCTATCATTCCATGTTGGTCACTAATAAGAGCTGTGAGGCTAAATGTGGCTTTCTATTATTCATATCGAAAATGTTTGATGTAGTTTCTGGATAATTAATTAAAAATTGTGAATTATATGTCCTACCGATGTGGGGTTCATTATGTGTTGTGATTTTGTGTAACCGAAATTATTTAAAAGGAGAAAATGGAAATTTTCGATTGGAACGATGTGCATATTACTTGTGATTCAAAACTGAGGACGAGATCCTTGTATTTTAATATAAAATGATATGTTTAAACCGGGCTACGAGCTGCGGTGGAAGTTATATAAGGACAAGATCCTTGTAAGGAAAATACTCGTGTTTAAGTTCTCCCTTGTGAAATTAGATTTGTACTATAGCAATAATAGGGAGTCGTGCCTATTAGGCTTATTTGAAAATTCTTTTATGAAATTCTCTGTGCATACTTGCCAAATTCGTGTTGTAATTATTGAGTTTTAACCTACGAGGTAGGTGCCCATCCAGGTAGCGTTAAATGCGACTCGTTGATTTGGGTAAATAATTATGAGGTCTTGTTACCATCAATTGAAGATTAGGGCATCTGATGTCCTTAAGACAACTTTTCGGACTCGGTATGGGCATTATGAATTCCTAGTAATATTATTTGTGCTTACCAATGCCCCAGCAAGTCTTGTGGATTTGATGAATCGGGAGTTCAAGCCCTATTGAGATTCTTTTGGTAGTTGTATTCATTGATGATATCTTGATTTACTCCAGCAGTCGAGAGGAGCATGAACAGCATCTTTGGAGTGTGCTTCAGACATTGAAGAATAATCAGTTATATACCAAATTTTCAAAATGTTAATTTTGGTTAGACTCAGATGCCTTTTGGGGCATGTTGTATCGGCATAAGACATAAAAGTGGATCCTAATAAGATTGAGATTGTTTAGAATTGGCCTAGACATACTTCAGTTAAAGAGATCCAGAGTTTCCTGGGGTTGGTAGGTTATTATCACCGGTTCGTGGAAGGGTTTTCATCTATAGCAAACCCATTGACCAGATTGACCCAGAAGGATGCCCCATCTAGATTGTTAGACGAGTGTGAGTTGAGTTTTCAGAAGCTCAAGACTGTTTTGACTACGGCGCCAATGTTGGTATTACCCACAGGTTTAGGATCTTATATGGTGTATTGTGATGCATCTCGCATTGGGCTTGGTGCAGTATTGATGCAGGATGGCAGAGTGATTGCATATGCATTGCGGCAGTTGAAAGTTCACGAGAAGAATTATCCTGTTCATGACATAGAACTGGTAGCCATTGTTCATGCGCTGAAGATTTGGAGGCATTACCTTTACGGTGTCTCATGTGAGGTATTTACTGATCATCGTAGCCTTCAGTACCTGTTCAAACAAAAATATCTTAATTCAAGGCAGAGAAGATGGTTGGAGTTGTTGAAAGACTATGATATCACCATTTTGTATCACCCCGGAAAGGCCAATGTGGTGGTCGATACTTTGAGTAGAAAGGCTATGAGTATGAGCAGTCTTGCGTATATTCCGGTTGGTGAGAGGCCATTAGCTGTAGATGTTCAGACTTTGGCTAATCAATTCGTGAGGTTAGATGTTTCAGAAACCAGTCGGGTTCTAGCTTGCACAGCTGCTCGGTCTTCTTTATATGAGCATGTTAGAGAGAGGCAATATGATGATCGTCATTTACTTGTCCTTAAGGACACTGTGTGGCACGGTGATGCCAAACATGTTGCTGCGGGGGAACATGGAGTTCTGCAATTACAGGGTCATATTTGTGTGCCTAATGTGGATGGGCTTCGTTAATTAATTCTTGAAGAGGCACACAGTTCCAGGTATTCTATTAATACAGGTACCGCCAAAATGTATCAAGATTTGCGGCAACATTATTGGTGGAGGAGAATGAAAAAGTATATAGTTGCATATGTAGCTCGGTGTCTGAATTTTCAGCAAGTTAAGTGCGAGCATCAGAGACCTGGTGGTTTGCTACAGAAGTTAGAAATTCCTGAATGGAAATGGGAGCGTATCACTATAGATTTTGTTGTTGGACTCCCATGGACTCAGAAAACATTTGACGCAGTTTGGGTCATTGCGGACAGGTTAACCAAATCAACACATTTCATTTCATGGCAGTTACCTATTCTTCAGAAAGGTTAGCTGAAATTTACATTCGTGAGATTGTCCGCCTTCACGATGTGCCCGTGTCTATTATTTTAGATCGACGTACGCAGTTTACCTCACATTTTTGGAGGGCTGTAAAATGTGAGTTAGGCACGCCGATGGAGTTGAGTATAACATTTCATCCACAGACAGATAGACAGTCAGAGTGCACTATTCCGATATTGGAAGATATGCTTCACGCTTGTGTTATATACTTTGGAGGTTCTTGGAATCATTTCTTTCCACTTGCGGAGTTTGCTTATAGTAATAGCTACCAGACGAGCATTCAGATGGCTCCATATAGGGCATTATACGAAAGGCGATGTCGTTCGCCTGTTGGCTGGTTTGAACCGGGAGAGGCTCGGTTATTGGGTATCGATGTGGTACAAGATGCCTTGGATAAGGTCAAGATTATTCGGGATCGACATCGCACAGCTCAATCTAGGAAAAAGAGTTATGCCAACCGTAAAGTTCGTGATATTGCATTCATAGTTGGAGAAAGAATATTGCTCTGAGTTTCACCTATGAAAGGTGTAATGAGGTTCGAAAAGAAGGGCAAGTTGAGCCCTAAGTATATCGGACCCTTTGAAATTCTTGAAAGGGTGGGTGAAGTAGCCTACAGGCTTGCATTACCACCTTATTTATCAGCGGTTCATCCGGTGTTTCATGTGTCTATGCTCCGGAAATATCATGGTGATCTGTCCCATGTGTTAGATTTCAGCTCAGTCCAATTGGACAAAGATTTGACTTACGAGGAGGAGCCGGTGGCTATTATAGCCCGGCAGGACCGACAGTTGAGGTATAAGAGTTATCCTTCAGTTAGGGTGCAATGGAGAGGTCAGCCGGTAAAGGCATCTACATAGGAGTCCGAGTCGGACATGCGAAGTAAATATCCACACTTATTCACCAGCTTAGGTATTTTTTTCTAACTCCGTTTGAGGACGAACGTTTGTTTTAGAGATGGAGAACGTGATGACCCAAAATGTCATATTTAAATATAATAAATAATTCAATTTTTTAAGACCTCGAAAAGTACCATTTATCATTCTCCGACTTGCGTGCGCAGTCCGTACAATTTTTTAAAAAGTTTTTATTTGAAAAATGAATTAAAACGTAAAATACAACTTTAAAACTCAACTGAGTTGACTTTGGTTAACATTTTGAGCAAACAGACCCGGATCAGTGTTTTAACAATTCTGGTAGGTCCGTATCATGATTTGGGACTTGGGCGCATGCCAAAATCGAATTCCGAGATCCCTAGCCCGAGATATGGAATTTTGATGATTTTTTAAAAATTACAGATGTTGGATTTATTGACCCCGGGTCTGTATTTTAGTTATGGAGCATGGTATAGGTCTACTATAATATTTATGACTTGTCTGGCAAATTTGGTGAGAATCAGAGTTGATTTGACGTGATTCGGACGTCCGATTGTGAAAATATAAGTTTTAAAATTTTTTTAAAAACTTCCTTTGATTTGATGTCCGATTCGTAGTTTTAGGTGTTATTTTGGCAATTTGTTCGCGCGAGCAAGTTCGTATGATATTTTAGGACTTGGGTGCATGTTTGGTTTGGAGCCCCGAGGGCTCGGGAGATTTTCGGATAGGCTACGGGATAATTTTGAACTTAGAAAATCTGGTTTTTGAGCTTTTGATGTCATCTTGTGCATTGTGCTTCGCGATCGCGAAGCTCTTCCTGCGATCGCGAAGAGAAAATTTTAAGCCAGGAGTTTTACTCTTCGCGTTCGCGAAGATAGGCATGCGAACGTGAAAGGATAGCTCCCAGTGCACTGCAAACGCGATCTCAAAGTTGCGATAGCGAAGAAGAAATGATGCAGAAGGTGAAGCACCGAAATTGTGCTACGCGATCACATAAACATGTACGCGGTCGCGTAAGGCTGAGAAATTATTTTCTGCGATCGCATGGCCTTATACGTGATCGCGTAGTGTTAAATAAACCTGGGCAAATTTTGTTCTACGCGATCACGAAAGAATTTGTGCAATCGCGATGAATACAAATATGAAAAACAGAACTTAAGTTCTAGAAATGGGGTTTCGACCCATTTTCAACCATTTCCAAATTTTGAGCTCGGGTAAGGCGGCTCTTGGGCGATTTTCACGGGAAAACATTGGGGTAAGTGTTCCTTATCCTATATTGATTATATTTCATGATTTCATACTCATTTATATCATGAATCCGTTAATTTATGAAAGAAAAATCAGATATTTATAAAATCTTCAAAAAACAAAAATTTAAGATTTGAAGGTCCATTTGACATCGGAATTTGATAAATTTTGTATGGTTGGACTCGCATCAAAACGGGTGTTCGGATTTCGTAAGTTTTTCCGAGATTTGAGATGTGGGTCCCACTGTCGAATATTTTAATGAATTTTAGATTTTTATCCGAAAAATTATTAAATTCATATGGAATTAATTTCTTTGATTCGTATTGAGTATATTGAATTGTTTATGAAAAGATTTGAAGATTTTGGAGACAAATTTAAAAGGAAAAGCTACGGTCGAGTAATTGATTTGAATTTGCAAAGCGAGGTAAGTGTCGTGGTTAACCTTGACTTGAGGGAATAGAACCGTTAAACTATTTGCTATGTGAAATGCATGTGAACGACGTATAGGCGAGGTGACGAGTGTCTATACGTCGTCAAATTAATTGTTTGCATAATTCCTTGAAAAATCATAAATCATTTTAAACCATGAATTAATTATTATAAAAATTGTTTCTCTCCTATTCTTTGTCAAATATTAATTCTTGAATTCCAGAATTAATTGTTACATGCTCTTTGCATTATGTGTCTTAATTGTTATTTGACATTTAGCATATTAAATATTAAACTGCCTATTTTCTCCCTTATTTCCATAATAATTTGCCATTTGTCATTGTTTGTTTCATAATTAAATCATACTTATTGTATGCTTGTTGTCTTATAATTTTATATTAATTGTTGCATTAATTGGAGGATCGGGTTGCACGCCGCAACAGAATTTATTGAAATGGATATATTGGAGTATCGAGTTACACGCCGCAACAGACTTATTAAAAAGTCCATATTGGAGGATCGGGTTGCACGCCGCAACGGACTTATTAAAAGTCAATATTTGGGGGATCGAATTGCACGCCGTAATAGACTTATTTAAAAGTCAATATATATAATTGATTAAAAATAATTATATGAGAGGATTGAAAATGAATATATTATGAGATCGGGTTGCACGCTGCAACAGAATTGAATTTGAATATATTGTGAGAGTGGGTTGCACACTGCAACAAAATTGAATGTGAATATGTTGTGAAAGCGGGTTGCACGCTGCAACAGAATTGATGGAAATGATAATTGGTTATGACTGCTGAATTGGTTTTAATTATTATAAATGAGTTACCTGATTTATTTCTATTATTGTTGTTGTTGCTAATATTGAGTACAGGTAATATAAGTGACCCGCCTTAGCCTCGTCACTACTTCGTCGAGGTTAGGCTCAGCACTTACCAGTATATGGGGTCGGTTGTACTGATACTACACTCTGCACTTCTTGTGCAGAATTTGGAATTGGTCCCAGCGACGTACCATAGACTTGCTCGTATTTCAGCTACTCAGAGGAAACTTGAGGTATAACTGCACGACGTCCGCAGTTCTGAAGTCCCCGTCTACTTTAATTTAGCTGTGTGTTTATTTCCAGACCGCTTTATTTTATTCAGGCCCTTATTTGTATTATTCTAGAAGCTCGTGCACTTGTGACACCAAATTCTGGGATGGTATTTAGACACCGTTATTTTTATGGATTATTCACTATATTTCAGGCTTTACTTCCGCAATCGTTCTTTGTTATTAATAAATTTAAAAGTTTTTTAAAAATTAGTTAATATTATTCTAGCGTTGGCTTGCCTAGCAAGTGAAATAATAAGAACAATCTAAGTTTCAAACTACAACGTTCATGTAACACCCACAACTCTAGAACTAAGGAACTATAAAGTTAAAGGAAGAGAAGAGAAGAAAAACTAGTTGGAAGCCTCCTCCAAGTGTGTTTTGTTTTCTCCCTCAAAAGTTATGTAAAAAATGTGTTAAGGACTATTTTAAAGGTGTAGGGAAAAAATGTCTAAACGAAATAATCAAGTTCAAAATCAAAAATAAGATAAAATAGTCTAGAAACACGGACCCGTGCGTCGCCACGCAAAACGCGCGAACAACCCCGCTCTACGCAGCGCGTCGCGAGCCTTAACGCGAGAGGAAATCTGCGCCTCGCCAGCATGCTTCAACATTTAATTGCTGCCAAACTTTTGATCCTAACTTTTCAATTCTTTTTCGTTTCCTTCTTTCTCTTTTCTTTTGCAATTGTTTCTTTTGTATTCTGTTCCATGTTTATTTGTCTCCAATGATTGCACAATAAATAAATAATCATGAATCCATTCTTATAGGGTATAAAATATACATAAAATCGTTATTTTTGAGCTAATTTCATCTTCAAGGTACCTACACATTAAATAAATTCAAGTAAGCATAAATATAGCATAATTTAGCATTAAAGCACCAAAATATAAGATAAGTAATGTACTAAAAATATATAATTATAGTCAAACATCAGTGAAAGTATCAAATTTATGTAAAAATTGAAACATATCTTATCCTAATTTCTATTATTTAAAGTATGTTTGGATAAGCTTATAAGAAGGTCAAACTGACTTATAAGTATATTTCGGCTTATCTATATATTTGGTAAATACTAGAAGTGTTTATAAGTCAATTGATTATAAACAAAAATTAGCCAAAGTCAACTTATGACTTTTCATCTTATAAGTACTTTTAATTTGACCAAGATATTTAGTTTTGTTATTCTTAATATTTTTTCTAATTTTCAAAGTACATTCTCAAGACAAAATTCATAACTTCCTCTTAATTCTTTATTTGTGGTTCCTCCTTTTCCCTAGAGAGATATTTTTAAATTTACGGCTTTGAATAAAAATATTAAGGATTATTTTAATTATTTTACCAAAAGAATAGCTTACCAGTCATTTTTACCGAACACATAAATTACCCATTGTCAAATTTCAACACTTTTATCCAAATAAAAGCTCATTCAACATCCAACCATAGAAACATGTTTCTCATAGAAGCAACCATATGCTATTGCTGGGGAATAAGGGTGGCAAGTGGGCCGGTTCCGGGTCTATATGTGCTAAGTGGGCTGGTCCAAACGGTCCCGGTCCCGGACCGGTCCCAATTTAAACAAGCCAAACGGTCTCGGTCCTGGTGGTTTTTTTGTAGGAACCGACCCGGGACCGGACCCACGAACTAATGGTCCCAGACTAAACGGTCCCAGCCCGCGAGCTAAGTGGGCCTAAGTGGGCCCAATGGATACTTTTTTAAAAATTCTTTTTATAGAAATTAGAGAAAAAAAGATGTTAATAAAAATATCCAAGGCAAATTCTTGTAAATTTTATTATAGAATTGTGACCTAAATTTTTTAATTCAAATTTAAAGACAAAAATATTTTAAAGAGATATTCAAAACAATGAGTTATAATTTTATTATAGCATTAAAAAAATATGACAATATATTTATTAGTCCTCTTCCCCCCGTAGAATGAGCACAACAAGGTGCTAATACCACCATTGAGAAGAAAAAGAAACTAATCAAGATGTGCCAAAATACAAGTTACCTAATACATACTAATTTTTGTTCATACAAGTTACATGGTATCTCTAACAAACTTCATAAATCCATCAAGGTCTGGAGGAATTTTCGTTGGTGGTGGCGGAAAATAAGCTTGGTTATCACCGCTTTCGCGCAAAGCAGCATCTTCCGCAAGTTCAGCTAGCATTTCTTCGTAAGCTTCGCCTACCTCTGCTTGTGATTTAGCAAGTCTAAATTTTTTTCTTTCCGAACGGATTCAATCTCTGAAAAGTACTAATTTTTTCAAGCTCTCCCTCATAGACGCTCTATAATCACCGAGTGGAGGAGGAACATATTGGCCACTAGATTCGCCACTCTTGGATTTTCCCTTATTTTTACCAAAATAATTTTTTAAGGAAGCTATCTTAATTAATCAAATAATAGAAAATAAATAAAACAAACAAAACTATAATATTAAAAATTATGATTTGGAACGAGTTTACCGATTTGACGAACAACTTGTTGAAAATTGATTATCGTTGAAGACTTCAATTCACCAACGTCATAATTTTTTCACAAATTATAAAAATAAAGTAAGCAATAGTAGCAATTATAGAATAAAATTAGAGAGAGATTGATGATTTTGTGAGAAAAATAAAAAATGAGGGGGTATTTATAGTTGAAAATAGGGAAAAAGTGTAATTATAAAAAGTTTGGGGTTAAAACAAAGTTGGGGAGGGTTAAATGGCTATTTTGTAAATAGCTAACGGCTATTTCTTAAAGGCCAACGGTCAGATTTTTCAAAGCCCAACTGGCAAGTTTTATTTTTTGAATTTTGACCGTTGGGACCGTTTGGGCCCGCCAAGGACCGGTCCAGTCTCGGTCCCAAACGGTCCCGAGTCTAGCGGTGCTAAAGTGAAGAACCGGCCCGGAAGATCGGCCCAGGCCCACGTACACGGTTCTAACCAATTCAGGTCCGTTTAGGTCCAGAAGTCCATTTGGTCCGCGGTCTCGGGCCGGTCCTGGACCGGCCCACTTGCCACCCTTACTTTGGAATAACATGATCTAAAACTTCCTCAAGTTGAAATTAATATTTAATAATAAATTCATTTTGGGCTTAGACCATAGCTTAAACATCTTCTCTTAGAAGTAATTTGACATCTTTTTGGGTTTAAAAAGCTAGCTCGGTTCTTCTTTAACAACACCTAAGAATACATATCATTTCTCAAAACATAGAAAAAAACATGATTCAATTTGAGTACAAATAGTAAGTACTGTATTAATATCTAATGAAATTCTGTCACTCTAAAGATTATTACCTCCTACATGTCTTCGTCCTACACAGTATGGAGCTGCGGGATGCGCAAGGGAATATATCTGAACCCCCTGCGTCGAAAAATTATAAGATGAAAATTATTTTTTATGTTAACATATATAGTAGATGGTGTATCTCGATAACTTGATCGTATGTTTACTTCTTTATATTTTGGATCTTCACCGCCACTAATCCTACTTATGTTGAGCTTGTAAATCGTTTTTAAAAAAAAAATTGGCATATAAAATTGAGCTCATACAAGTGCAAGTATCCATGTAAAAGCTTCTATTTAACTATTTTGATACCCAATTTCTATTCTTTATTAGTTCTTTTATAATATGGAGTTGAAAATTGGATAAGATATGAATAATGATTGACCTTATTTTCAAGTAGGGCAGGACAAATAGATTTGATTACCCCCTAGTCTCATGCTAAAAGGGTTTGACACAAGACTTTTTCTATAATAAAGATGCTTTTAAATTTCTTTCGCAATAAACATCAATGCACATATATAGATGTGTCACTCCGAATACCTTGTGTAGTGGCAGGAAGACTTTATTTTTCTTTTCCATTTATTTTGGGGCACTGTTCAATTTCATAGACTTGATCAACATTCCATTTACGAGATTCTTTTAATAACAGAGTCAATATTCCCAAGGACTTATCTTCTTTTTTATCATGTCATCGACCGACTAATTTAGATTTTGTCACGTAAGGCCCATTAAGAAAAGTAAAAACACTGCGACTATGTAACGACCCGTCCGGTCGGTTTGAATATTATAATTCCATTTTTCCATTTACTTCTCAAATTGTACTTTACAGTTGTTGTGTGAATTGCCGGGGCAATTAGTTCGGGTCCAGTGAGGTTTTGGAAGGAATTGGAACACTTAGTTCCAAGGTTTAAAGCTTAAGTTAAAATAGTGACCGGATGCGGACTTATGTGTAAACGACCTCGGATTCAAATTTTGATTATTCCAATAGCTCTGTATGGTGATTTTGGACTTAGGAGCGTGTCCAAAAAATTATTTGGAGGTCCATAATAGAATTTGGCTTGAATTGCCGAAAGTTGAATTTTTGGAAAGTTTGACCGGGGGTTTGACTTTTTGATATCGGGGTCGGAATCTGATTTCGGAAATTTGAATAGGTCTATAATGTGAAATGTGACTTGTGTGCAAAATTTAAGGTCAATCGGACGTGATTTGATAGGTTTCGGTGTCGTTCGTAGAATTTGGAAATTTATTAGGCTTGAATCCGTGTGTAGTTCGTATTTTTTAGGTTGTTATGTATGATTTGAGGACGCGAGTAGGTCCGTGTTATGTTATGGAACTTGTTGGTATGTTCGAACGGGGACCCAAGGGCCTCGGGTGAGTTTCGGATGGTTAATGGATTGATTTTTGAATTTGGAAGACTGGTGGAACTGAAGCCTTCTAGTGTAATCGCACCTGCAGAAAAGTAGTCGCAGGTGCAAGCTCGCAAGTGCGACCAGGGGTGCGCTGAAGCGAGGTGCGTAGGTGCGGAAGATGCTTCGCAGGTGCGCCATCGCACCTGCGCGAGAAGGAGCGCAGATGCTGGCAGAGGGCTGTGAGGCATTGGTCGCAGGTGCGAGGGAAAATTCCGCACCTGCGTGAGCACAGATACAGACGGATGCGCGCAGAAGCGAAAACTGGGCAGGCGAGTAGAGTCCGCAAATGCGACATTTTGCTCGCGCAAGCGGAGGCGCAGCTGCGCAAATCTTGTCCGCAGGTGCGGAAATCGCTGGGGCAGAACCTTAAAATTCGAGGGTTCAACATTTTCACCCATTTTCGGATTTTGGAGCTCGGGTTGGGCGATTTTGGAGAGGAAATTTTTCACACAACTTGGGGTAAGTGTTCTTAACTCCTTTGTAATTATATTCCATGAATTAATCTTCATTTTTGATGTAAGATTATTGAATCTTCCAGAGAAATAGAAGGAAATTTCTATAATGTCACAAAACGAATTTTTCAAGTTTGAATACCGATTTGGAGTCGGATTTGAGTGAAATTAGTATGGTTGAACTTGTAATTGGATGGGTTGTCGTATTTTGTGAGTTTCATCAGATTTCGAGATGTGAGCCCCACGGGTGAATTTTGGGGTGCAATTTTGAATTTTTGAAAAATATTAGTATTTTGATATGGAATTAATTCCTATAAATTGTGTGGATTGAATGAAATTAATTGTGGTAGATTCGAACCATTCGGGATTTGATATGCACATAATGGAATTTCTGGAGTATTGTTTAGCTTGCTCGACATTGGATTTGGATTGTTCGAGGTAAGTAACTCTTCTAATCTCGGAGTTGAGGGTATGAACCCTGAATATATGTATTTTGTGAATTGTTGGGAGGTGACACACATGCTAGGTGACGGGCGTGTGGGCGTGCACTATAAAAATTATGACATAATTATTTCTGTGGAATTTTATAGTTAAATAATCTTGGCATATTCCATGCAGTTTTCTGTGTTAAAGAAATTGAGCAGAAAAGCATATTAAAAATCATGTTGAGGCTATGTGCCAGTATTATTAGGATCCACAAAGGTCATATTGCTGTGAATTATTGTGTTAAATTGATAATTTATACTCAGTCATATTCATTTCATTGCATATCATATCTCAGTCTCTGTTGTTATTTATTGATACATCATATCATCATTTTGGGCTATTTTTCATGATATTGTGAGCCCGAGAGACTGCAGAGATTGATGACTGAGTTAGGCCGAGGGCCTGATTATGAGGTTGAGTGTGGATCGGGGCTGCCCCCCCACAGCATACTTTTTTAATATAGCACGTGAGTTGTTTGTGCAGCACGTGAGTTTTCCGTGCGGATTATAGCGCTTGGGCTGAAGGAGCCCCTCCGGAGTCTGTGCACACCCCCAGTGAGCGCAGGTACCTACTGTGTGCGAGTGCCGAGTGCTGAGTGATTGGGAGGCATGAGTGATTGTGAGGTATGCCCGAGTGGCAAGAGTGATTGTGAGGTAAGCCCGAGTGGCACGAGTGACTGTGAGGTTTGCCCGAGGGGCTGTATATGAGTGATGTTCTGCCCGAGGGGCTGTTTATGAATTCTTTTTTCACTGAGTTGCATTGCATTGGCATGCACACATGACATACATATGTATTTTTTCTCATGCTGTACAACATCACATCATTCATGATTTCTCACACATTTTGACAGATGGGCATAGTGATGCATTTCTTTTATATGGGTTATCCGGAAGGAAAATGAAACATCCTATTTATTATTGGAAATATTTTTGGAGAAATTTAATGTTTTTAAACTATTCATATTATTGGAAACTTCGGCACACGATTTGGGTTCTCACTGATGTATTTGAAAGAAAGAACTACTATTTTATTTTTTGAAATCATTATTTGGCTGAGTATTTTATCCCTAAGTTAATTATGGTATTATTTGCTTTATGTTGTTATGGATAATTGTGGACTATTGGTTTTGTACCCAACCTTGGTGGAAGCTCGTCACTTCTTTCAACCTACGGCTAGGTTTGTTACTTACTCAGTACATGGGGTCGGTTGTACTGATACTACATTGCTGCACATTGCGTGCAGATGTTGGCTGTTGTTGTTGATGTGCTCGATGGTTGCGGGACTTGAAGATGTACCTGCGTTCCTGTTGTAGCTACCTCTTGTTCAGGGTAGCCTTAGATTTTATAAAAGCTCTGTTTATGTACTATTCAAACGGACTATGTATTTATTTTATTTCCACTTTGTATACTTTAATCTTAGAAGCTCATGATTTGTACTACCAGTTCTTGGGGATTGTACAAGATTAAGACCTTTATTCACTTAAATTGCTTTAATAATTATTATTAGTTGGATTTTGGGTCGTGACAAGGTGGTATCAGAGCTCTAGGTTCATAGGTTCTACAAGTCATGAGCAAGTGTCTAGTAGAGTCTTGCGGATTAGTATGATGACGTCCATACTTATCTTCGAGAGGCTACAGGGCATTTAGGATATATACTTCCCATCATTCTTTCCTTATCATGCGAGATTAATTCAACTTGAGACATAAACTCTTTGAATTCTTTCCATGTATTCGTATGCGCGCATGAGCACTCGGTATCAGCTGTGCATCACCGGCTTATGATTCTATGAACGAGGTGAGTATTGTGGACTGAATCAAATTAATTGTGGTAGATTCGAACCATTCGGGATTTGATATGCGCATAATGGAATTTCTGGAGCATTGTTTAGCTTGCTCGGCATTGGATTTGGCTTGTTCGAGGTAAGTAACTCTTCTAGTCTTGGAGTTGAGGGTATGAAACCTGAATATATGTATTTTGTTAATTGTTGGGAGGTGACGCACATGCTAGGTGACGGGCGTGTGGGCGTGCACTATAGAAATTGTGACATAATTGTTTATGTGAAATTTTATAGTTAAATAATCATGGCATTTTCCATGTGATTTTATGTGTTAAAGAAATTGAGTTGAAAAGCATATTAAAAATCATGTTGAGGCTATGTGCCAGTATTATTGGGACCCACATAGGTCATATTGCTGTGAATTATTGTGTTAAATTAAAAATTCATACTCAGTCATATTCATTTCATTGCATATCATATCTCAGTCTCTATTGTAATTTATTGATACATCATATCATTATTTTTGGGCTATTTTTCATGACATTGTGAGTCTGAGAGACTGGAGAGATTGATGACTGAGTGAGGCCGAGGGCCTGATTGTGAGGATGAGTGTGGAGCGGGGCAGCATACTTTATTATTATAGCACGTGAGTTGTCTGTGCAGCACGTGAGTTGTCCGTGCAGATTATAGCGCTTGGGATGAAAGACCCCCTCTGGAGTCTGTACATGCCCCCAGTGAGCGCATGTACCTACTGAGTGCGAGTGCCGAGTGCTGACTGACTGGGAGGCATGAGTGATTGTGAGGTATGCCCGAGTGGCAAGAGTGATTATGAGGTATGCCCGAGTGGCAAGAGTGATTGTGAGGTATGTCTGAGTGGCATGAGTGACTGTGAGGTTTGCCCGGGGGGCTGTATATCACGGAGTTGCATCGCATTGGCATGCACACATGACATACAAGCATAGAGATGTATTTTTCCTCATGTTGTACAACATCATATCATTCATGATTTCTCACACATTTTGACAGATGGGCATAGTGATGCATTTGTTTTATTCGGGTTATCCGAAAGGAAAATGAAACATCCTATTTATTATTGAAAAGATTTTTGGAGAAATTTATTGTTTTCAAAATATTCATATTATTGGCGACTTCGGCAAACGTTTTGGGTTTTCACTAATGTATTTGAAAGAAAGAACTACTATTTTGTTTTTTGAAATCATTATTTGGCTGAGTATTTTATCCCTGAGTTACTTCTTGTATTATTTGCTTTATGTTGTTATGGATTGTTGTGGACTATTGGTTTTGGACCCGACCTTGGTGAAAGCTCGTCACTACTTTCAACCTACGACTAGGTTTTTTACTTACTCAGTACATGGGGTCAGTTGTACTGATACTACACTTCTGCACATTGCGTGCAGATGTTGGCTGTTGTTGTTGCTGTGCTCGATGTTTGCGGGACTTGAAGATATACCTGCATTCCTGTTGTAGCCGCCTCTTGTTTAGGGTAGCCTTAGATTTTATAAAAGCTCTCTGTGTATGTACTATTCAAACAGACTATGTATTTATTTCATTTTCGCTTTGTATACTCTATTCTTAGAAGCTCATGATTTGTACTACCAGTTTTTGAGAATTGTAAAAGATTAAGACCTTTATTCACTTAAATTGCTTTAATAATTATTATTAAAATTGGATAGTTTGTAATTGTCTTACCTAACGGGTTGGGTTAGGTGCCATCATGACTAGTTGGATATTGGGTAGTGACAAACTAGAACTAATAAAAACACTTTGTTATATCACCGAGGTATCTTCTTATAGCAGAAGCAGAAAGATTAATTGAACTACGACTGGAATTATTGAATGGCGTTGGTATATCTGACGAACCCTACATGTTACAGTCTAAACCTATTGGGCTTTTAGAGCACCCTTTATAGGTGGACGCCATATTGTTCTATGGTATGGATTACATTCCCCTTAAACAATTTTGTTGGAGATAAGCGGAGTGCAAGTGCCCTTGCAAATGAAAAGAACTTATTCCTATTTGGAAAGTCAGATAATGTGGCTGAAGAGAACAAAGTCAAAGAAATAAAAGGGAAAAAACATAAAGCAGCTGCTATATGCCAGAAAGATGCTTAGTTCTCCATTACTAATTTGGCTATGACTATAAATACATGGCTAACTTGCCATATGGTAATCATGATCTCAATAAAGAAGTGAGATCTTACATGCTCAGGATGACTTGCCTGCTCCATTATTTTGAAAGGTGTTTTGATTACACCATTTAATATTGATATCCTTTTTTCCTTGGTTTCAGGCAGTCTCCTTGGCTATCTTGACATGCTCTTCTCTTTCATGCAAAACTTTCTCTTCTGCTAATGTACCATGAGATTGAGAGAGAAGACAGAGAATAAGGAGACTTAGGAGCAACGGTAAAGTTGTACTCGTGTGACCTATAGGTTACGGGTTCAAGCCGTGGAATCAACCACGATACTTGCGACAATGTAGGCTGCCTACATTGTACCCCCTTGGGGTGGTGGCCCTTGAACCCTGCATGAACGCAGAATACTTTGTGCACTAGGTTACCCTTATCGAGAGATGAGAAGACAGATGAGAGGTCTAGCATGATGGAAAAAGGCTTATTTGGTAGCCAATGATGACTTGCCTTCAACCTTTGGAGAGGTATTTACACCATTGATGGTGTCCTTTCCTTATATTAGTTTTCGGCAGGTCATCTTTAGCTAACTTGACAAACTCTTCTCTTTCATGTAAGACCAATTTCTCATCTTCCATACATTGAGAGATGAATAGAACGAGGGGTTCTAAGATGAAAAGAATATCGTCTTATTTGATAGCTAAGGGTGACTCCGCAGTCAGATCCCATTGCCAAAATATAATGACTTCTTAGATAGGTAATTTTGGGGTGGTTACAATGGTGGAAAGGAGATTAAAAAGTAGAAATGAAGCGACGAGATCGACGACCATCTATGGTTGTTAGTTATGCGAAAGAAATAATTTTTTGAGGGAGTAAGCAAAAGGTGAGAAAGGGAAGAAAGTGGCTATGGTGTTGTGGATTTCGCCGGTACGATTATAATGGTGGTTTTAGGAAGTGATAGAAATGGTGGGTGAAGGGGGTTACGGGTCATAGGGGAGGTGGCGGCTGATGTGTCACGACCCGAAATTCTCACCTTCGAACCGTGATGGAGCCTAACATTTCACTTGCTAGGCAAGCCAACGTTAGAATAATATTAACCATTTTAAAATAATTTTTAAATTTATTAATAACAAATAAAGAAATGCAGAAGTAAGGTCTGAAATATAGTGAATGATCCATAAAAATAACGGTGTCTAAATACCATCCTAGAATTTGGTATCACAAGTGCATGAGCTTCTAGAATAAATACAAATAAAGGCCTGCATAAAATAAATTTGTTGGGAAATAAACACACAACTAAAGTAAAGTAGACGGGGACTTCAGAACTGCGGACGATGTACAGTTATACCTCAAGTCTCCTCTGAGTAGCTGAAATCCGAGCAAGTCTATGGTACGCCGCTGGGACCAACTCCGAAATCTGCATAAGAAGTGCAGAGTATAGTATCAGTACAACCGACCTCATGTACTGGTAAGTGCTGAGCCTAACTTCGACGAAGTAGTGACGAGGCTAAGGCGGGTCACTTATATAAACCTGTACGTAATATTAGTAACAACAACAAATAATAGAAATAAATCAGGTAACTCATTTATAATAATTGAAGCCAACTCAGCAGTCATAACCAATTATCATTTCCATCAATTTCCGTTGCAGCGTGCAACCCGCTCTCACAATATATTCACATTCAATTCTGCTGTGGCGTGCAACCCGCTCCTCCAATATATTCATTTTCATTAATTTATGTTGCGGCGTGCAACCCGATCCCCCAATATAATAAGTCTGTTGCGGAACGCAACCCGATCCTCCAATATGGACTTTTAATATGTTTGTTGCGGCGTGCAACCCGATCCTCCAATATGGACTTTTAATTAGTCTATTGCGGCATGCAACCCGATCCTCCAATATATCCATTTCAATCAATTCTGTTACGACGTGCAACCCGCTCCGCCAATATATTCATTTACCAATTCTTATAGAAGAAATTTTCCCAATAAATACAATAATTAATATAAAATTATAAGACAACAAGCATACAATAATTATGATTTAATTATGAAACAAACAATGACAAATAACAAATTATTATGGAAATCAAGGAGAAAAAAGACAGTTTAATATTTAATATGCTAAATGTCAAATAACAATTAAGACACATAATTCAAATAGCATGTAACAATTAATGCAAGAATTCAAGAATTACTATTTGATAAAGAATAGGAGAGAAATAATTATTATAATAATTGATTCATGATTTAAAACGATTTATGATTTTTCAAGTAATTATGCAAACAATTAATTTGACGACGTATAGACACTCGTCACCTCGCCTATACATCGTTCACATGCATTTCACATAACAAATAGTTTAAGGGTTTTATTCTCTCAAGTCAAGGTTAATCACGACACTTACCTCGCTTCAAAATCAAATTTCAGGTTTTCAATATACTCTTGCCTCACGAATTAGTGTCCGAAATCCTCAAATATAGTTATAAACAATTCAATATATTCAATACAAATTGTAAGAATTATTTCCATATCAATTTACTAATTTTCCGGATTAAAAATCCAAAATTCATTTTAAAAATCAATAGTGGGGCCCATGTCTCAAATCTCGAAAAAACTTACGAAATCCAAACACCCATTCTGAGACGAGTCCAACCATATAAAAATTATCTAATTCCGATGTTAAATGGACCTTCAAATATAAATTTTTTATTTTTGGAAGATTTTATAAAAATTAAAATTTCTTCCATCTAAATCCAAAATAAATGATGAATATACATATGGTATTATGAAATATAATCACTTTTCGTTATAGAACACTTACCCAATTCAAAGTCGTGAAAAATCTCTTTGGAATCGCTAAAATCCGAGACTCAAAACTCAAAAATGAGTAAAAATGGCTAAAACCTGATTTTATGTGTTTTGTCCAGCATTTTCGCTTCGGCGGAAATTTGACCGCATCTGCAAAAAATTGACCGCCGGTGCGGTTTCTGCTTCTGCAAAAAATTGACCGCAGGTGCGATTTCCGCTTCTGCAGAAATTTGACCGCATCTGCGCTTCCGCTTTTGCGGAAATGTGATCGCAGGTGCGATTACACTAGAAGGGCAAAATTTTAGATTTTTCCTTAAGTCCAAATTTTGATTCGTTAACCATCCGGAATCCACCCGAGCCCCTCCCCCCGGGACCTCAACCAATTATACCAACAAGTTCTAAAATATCATATGAACTTACTCGGGGTCTCATATCACGTCAAACAACACTGAAATTATAATTCACCCCTCGATTCGAATTTTGAGTTTTAAACTTTTCGACTTGCAAATCTCGTGCTAAAACATATTAAATAAATTCGGAATGACTTTAAATTTGGCACACAAGTCATAACTGATATAACTGAGCTATTCAAATTTCCAGAATCGGATTCCGGCTCCGATATTAAATAGTCAACCCCGTGGTCAAATTTGGAAATCTTTAGTCTTTAAATTACTAGTTTCCGTTAAATGGTCATAACTTGAGCTAGGGACCTCAAAATAAAGTCGAAAATCATGATACGGAGCTACCGGAACTGTCAAAAATACTGATTCGGGTCCGTTTGCTCAAAATATTGATCAAAGTCAACTCAGTTGAGTTTTAAGGCTCTATTTCACATTTTAATCCATTTTTCACATAAAAACTTTCAGAAAATTTTACGGACTGCGCACGTAAGTCGAGGAATGATAATTAGTATTTTTTTAGGTTTTAGAACACAGAATTACTTATTAAATTTAAAGATGAAATTTTGGGTCATCACATGATGAGATTTTATAGTGAAGTGATGAGATTGTTTACAAACAAAATTAAATTATTTCTATAAAAAGGTAAACAGGAGATGGTAGTAATTTTATTTCATTAATAACTGGAGCTTTTTCAGCTTATTTTTAACTTCCGTTTCATTAAAATTTCTGTTGACTTTTTGAAAGATGTAAAATCCTCCTTTATGGTGTCACGACCCGAAATTTCACACCGACGGGACCGTGATGATGCCTAACATTTCACTTGCTAGGTAAGCCAACGTTAGAGAATCATAAAACCAATTCCTTATTTCCATTCATTAATTAACAATAATTAACTAAGATAAAATATAATAAGTGTGGAATATCATAAAACTGTATTAATTACTACCACCCGCATCTGGAGTCACAATTCACGAGCATTCTAGGATTTACTACAAGTAATAGTCTGAAAGAAATACAACAATCTGAATTAAAGAAATAGTAGAACAGAAAAAATAGACGGGGACTTCAAGGACTGTGAATGCCGACAGATCTACCTTGAGTCTCCAGACAACAGACCAATAGCAAAATCTTGATCAACCCGAGCCGGTATCAAAATCTGCACAGAAAGTGTAGAGTGCAGTATTAGTACAACCGACCCCATGTACTGGTAAGTGTCGAGCCTAATCTCGACGAAGTAGTGACAAGGCTAAGGCAAGGCACCTACAAATCAACCTGTACAATTTAATAGTGTATATACAAATAACAGAAATGAAGAACTAAATAGGAAATATCGGGAAGGGAACATTTTGAGGGAAATACAAGATAAAGAACTATAATAGAATGATCACCGGAGCAGTTAATATACCATGAATGAATAGGAATAGTGAATACAGTAAGGAAATATGCACGGCATCACCATTCGTGCTTTTACTCTTAATCTCACCATAGAATTAATAGAAACGGCATGACATCACCCTTTGTGCAATAACTCTCATATCATGGCACGACATCACCCTTCATGCATTAACACTTACAATATGGCACGGTATCACCCTTCGTGCATTAACACTCACAATATGGCACGACATCACCCTTCGTGCATTAACACTCACAATATGGCACGACATCACTCTTCGTGCATTAACACTCTCCCTTACCATAATGCAATGCATAAATAACTACAGGGAGATAGAATAATAAGTACAAACCTTACTTCAACATTTGGTTCCATAATATCAATCTCAACTTTGAAATAAAAACTCAATTTTCACCAGAAAATCTGTAAAACATGATAAGAACGATAAATTGAACAACACTAGTATAGTTGGGGAAGAAATGTAATGGGTAATTGAAAGAAAATGGTTTAAAACCACTTACCAACAATTTGGGGAAGAAATGGCTCTTGAAAAATAGCCTCTCACCGTTTGGTTTTTTGATAAAAATGAATTTTTGGCTAAAATCCCATTTTTGGATTCTGTTATGTGCTGGGCGACAGTGTCCATCGCGTTCGCGAGAGCACTGTCGCGTTTGCGAAGGGTACTGGCTGCCAAGCCTTTGCGTTCGCGAGACCCAGCTCACGTTCGCGATGGTTACTCCTCCCTGGCCTTCGCGTTCGCGATGAAGGAACGACTGACTCCCCCTCCCCAATGCCTAACACTTCGCGTTCGCGATGGGCTTGTCGCATTCACGAAGGGTAACACCCCCATCGCTTCGCGTTCGCGACCAAGAAATCCCTACCTCATCAGTTTACTCTTCGTGTTCGAAGAAATACCTGCCTCATCAGTTTACTCTTCGCGTTCGCGAGAGGACCTTCGCGAACGCGAAGAAGGATATGTCAGACACCAGAATTTGCAGAAAACCAGATTTTTCCCGAGTCCAAAACTTGTCGTGGCCTATCCGAAACTCACCCGAGCCCTCGGAGCTCCATCCCAAACATGCACACAAGTATAAAAAAATCATACGAACTTGCGCATGTGATCAAATTACCAAAATAACACCTAGAACTACGAATTTAACACCTAATCAAATGAAATTTTCAAGAATACTTTAAAATTTCTATTTTCTCAACTGGACGTCCGAATCACGTCAAATCAACTATGTTCCTCACCAAATTTCACAGACAGGTCTTAAATATCATAACGAATCTGTACCAGGCTCCGGAACCAAAATACGGACCCGATACTAACAATGCCAAATATCAATCAATTCTTAAAAACAAATAATTTCCAAACTTTTAATTTTCATCAAAGATTAATAACTCAAGCTAGGGACCTCCAAATTCGATTCCGGGCATACGCCCAGGTCCCATAATTCGATACGGACTTACCAGGACCGTCAAAGCATGGATCCGAGCCCGTTTACCAAAAATGTTGACCGAAGTCAACTAAAATCAACTTTTAAGGCAAAATTTCTTATTTTTATTAGTTTTCAACATAAAAGCTTTCCGGAAACCTGCCCGGACTGCGCACGCAAATCGAAGAGGGTGAAAATGAGATTTGTAAGGCTTAAGAGCTCAGATTCGTGTTATAAGACATAAGATGACCTTTTGGGTCATCACATTCTCCACCTTTAAAACAACCGTTCGTCCTCGAACGGACATTGAAAAGTACCTGGGTTGGTGAAAAGGTGGGGATATCTAATCTGTATATCGGACTCCCAAGTAGCTGCCTCAATAGGGTGACCTCTCCATTGCACTCTAATTGAAGGGTAACTCTTTGATCTCAACTAGCGAACTTGCCGGGCTAGAATTGCCACCGGCTCCTCCTCGTAAGTCAAATCTTTGTCCAACTGGACAGAGCTGAAATCTAACACATGTGACGGATCGCCGTGATAATTTTGATGCATGGACACATGGAATACCGGATGAAAAGCTGCTAAACCAGGTGGCAACACAAGCCTGTAAGCCACCTCTCCCACTCTCTCCAGAATCTCAAAAGGTCTGATATACCTAGGACTCAACTTGCCCTTCTTTCCGAACCTCATTACACCTTTCATGGGTGATACCCGAAGTAACACTCTCTTTCCGACCATGAATGTAACATCACGAATTCTACGGTCAGCATAACTCTTTTGCCTAGACAGAGCTATGCGAAGTCGATCCTGAATAATCTTGACCTTATCCAAGGCATCCTGTACTAAGTCTGTGCCCAATAACCGAGCCTCTCCCGGCTCGAACCACCCAACTGGCGACCGACACCGCCTACCATATTCTGCCTCACAGGGAGCCATCGGAATGCTCGACGGGTAGCTGTTATTGTAGGCGAACTCTGCAAGGGGCAAGAACTGATCCCACAATCCTTCGAAATCTATAACACAAGCACGAAGCATATCCTCCAAAATCTGAATAGTACGCTTGGACTGCCCGTCCGTCTAAGGATGAAATGTTGTGCTCAACTCAACTTGCGTTCCCAACTCACACTGAATTGCCTTCCAAAAGTGCGAGGTAAACTGCGTACCTCGATCAGAAATGATAGACACGGGCACACCATGAAGACGGACGATCTCACGAATATAAATCTGTGCTAAACGTTTCGAGGAATAGGTAACTGCCACAGGAATGAAGTACGCTGACTTAGTCAGCCTGTCCACCATGACCCAAACTGCATCGAACTTCCTCTAAGTCCGTGGGAGTCCAACAACAGAATCCATAGTGATACGCTCCTACTTCCACTCAGGAATCTCTAACCTCTGAAGTAAACCACCAGGTCTCTGATGCTGACACTTCACCTGTTGGCAATTTAGGCACTGAGCTACATAGGCAACTATGTCCTTCTTCATTCGCCTCCACCAATAATGCTGCCTCAAGTCCTGGTACATCTTGGCAGCGCCCGAGTGAATAGAATACCGAAAACTGTGAGCCTCAGCAAGGATCAACGCACGAAGTCCATCCACACAAGGCACAAAAATACGAACCTGCATCCTCAAAACTCTGTCATCTCCAACAGTAACTTGGTTGGCACCACCGTGCCGCACTGTGTCTCTAAGGACAAGTAAATGAGGATCGTTATCCTGCCGATCTCTGATGCCCTCAAACAAAGAAGATCGAGCAACTGTACAAGCTAGAACGTGGCTGGGCTCAGAAACATCTAACCTCACGAACTGGTTGGCCAAGGCCTGAACATCCAATGCAAGCGGTCTCTCACCAACTAGAATATATTCAATAACCTTGCCACCCTGCATCAATACCGTACCCAGACAATACGAGATACGTCACAATATACTGTATAAGATCCTGAACCTGTGGGTAACACCAATACTAGTGTCGTAGTCAACGTTGTCTTGAGCTTCTGAAAGCTCGCTTTACACTCGTCTGACCACCTGAACGGGGCACCCTTCTGGGTCAATCTTGTCAACGGGACTGCTATGGATGAAAATCCCTCCTCAAATCGACGGTAATAGCCCGCCAAACCCAGGAAACTACGGATCTCTGTAGCTGATGTGGGTCTGGGCCAGTTCTAAACTGCCTCAACCTTCTTAAGATCCACCTGAATACCCTCTGCTTATACAACGTGACCCAAGAAAGTAACTGAACTCAACCAAAACTCGCATTTTTAGAACTTAGCATATAACTGGCTGTCTTTCAGAGTCTGAAGAACGATCCGAAGGTGCTGCTCATGCTCCTCTAGACTGTGGGAGTAGATCAAGATATCATCAATAAATAAAACCACAAAGGAATCCAAGTAGGGTTTGAACACCCGATTCATCAAGTCCATGAATGCTGCTGGGGCATTTGTCAGCCCAAATGACATCGCTAGAAACGCATAATGCCCACACCGAGTCCGAAAAGCTGTCTTAGGAACATCGGATGCCCTAATCCTCAACTGATGGTAGCCAGATCTCAAATCAATCTTTGAAAATACCTTGGCACCCTGAAGCTGATCAAATAAATCATCAATCCTCGGCAATGGATATTTGTTCTTGATGGTGACTTTGTTCAACTGCCGATAATCTATACACATCTTCATCGATCCATCTTTCTTCTTCACAAACAACACAGGTGCACCCCAGGGCGAGACACTAGGTCTAATGAACCCCTTATCAAGCAAATCTTGCAACCGCTCCTTCAATTCTTTCAACTCTGGCGGGGCCATGCGATATGGCGGAATGGAAATAGTCAGAGTGCTTGAAGCCAAATCAATGCAGAAATCAATATCCCTATCGGGTGGCATCCCCGGCAGGTCTACAGGAAACACCTCATGAAACTCACGAGCAACTCGCACCAAATCTATGGAAGGAACCTCCGCACGCCTGCAGAATGGCCAAGATTCCCTCTCCACTCTAATCGAGGCAACCCCTGCAAGGCTAAGGTCACCGTCTTGGAATGACAATCTAATATAGCATGATAAGGTGACAGTAAATCCATACCCACTATGACATCAAAATCAACCATGTCGAGAAGTAGAATATCTACACGAGTCTCAAGACTCCTAATGGTAACCACACACGAACGATAAATACGATCTACCATAATAGCATCTCCTACTGGTGTGGACACATATGCAAGAGCACTCAAAAGAATCATAGGGCACAGCCAAAGAGGAAGCAAAATAGGATGACACATAAGAGTAAGTAGATCCCGGATCAAATAGAACTGAATCATCTCTACTGCAAACTGAAATAGTACCTGTGATAACAACGTCAGATGACTCAGCCTCCGGCATGGCTGGGAAAGCATAACACCGGGGTTGGGCCCCACCACCCTGAACTACGTCCCTGGGACGGCCTCTAGCTCGCTGGTCTCCACTTCTAACGGCCTAACCTCCACCTCTAACTGTCTAGCCCCTACCTCTGGCTGCCTGACCCCTGCCCCTGGCTGGCTGAACAGGTGGTGCAGCAACTGGTGCCGTAACCATGGCACGAGAACTCTGATGCTGTGAGTTGCCCATTGCCCGAGGGCAAAATCTAGCAATGTGCCTCGGATCACCACAATTATAAATATCCTCGACTGCTGTGACTGCTGACCCTGAAACTGACCCTATCAACCTGAATAACCACCCTGATAACTCTGGAGTGGAGGTGCACTAATAGGAGCTGGTGGTGCACTATAGGCTAGCTGGTCGGAATAATGCATCTGAGGGCCACGACCACCTGAGGCACCATGGGATTCCTAGAGCGCTGAATGAAACGGCCTGGGAGGATGGCCTCTACCAAAAGTACTCCTGCCTCTAGATGAGGCACCGCTGAATTCACCGGAATGACGAGGTCTCTTGTCAGACCCCTGACCTCCCTGAATAAGAACAATTTTCATCAATAAACCTACTCACACTCTCTCTCTCTCTCGGTGGGAAGAAGAAGAATAGCATGACGAGCCAAAACCACAAAACGGGTCTCATACTGAGTAACAGTCATACTGCCCTGCTGGAGACGCTCAAACTGATGGTGACGCTCCTCTCTTAATATGATAAGCAGAAACTTCTCTATGAAAAGCTGAGAGAATTGGTCCAAATTAAGAGCAGGCGACCCAGCTGGTCTGGTCAACAAGTAATCTCTCCACCATTTCTTGGCAGAACCAGTCATCTGAAATGCAGCAAAATCGACCCCATTGGTCTCCACTATACCCATGTTTCGTAGAACCTCGTGATAGCTATCAAGATGCTCCTGGGGATCCTCTAAAGGAGCACCACTGAAGGGAACAGGAAAGAGCTTGATAAACCTGTCTAATCTCCATAAAGCCTCAGAAGACATAGCTGGCCCATCTCCAACCTGTGCCACAATAACCGGCTGAACTAATCTGATTAGCTAAGCTGCTGGAGCCTGATACCGGGGAGCTATCTACTCTGGAGCGGGAATGGTAGGAGTATGGTCTCCTCCTCCAGCCTGAGAGACTGCTGGTGTCATGGGAAATGCGCCAGTCTAGGCCACACTATCCATAAGGCCCACCAAACGGACCAAAGCGTCCTAAAGTACTGGGGTAGCAATGAACCCCTCTGGGACCTGAGCTGGTCCGGCTAGAACAGTCTGGGCTGGAACCTCCTCGTCAAGATCTATCTGAGGCTCCACTGCTGGGGCTGCTGCTCGGGCCCTAGGCTGAGCCCTGCCCCTGCCTCGACCTCTGGCACGGCCTCGGCCTCGACCTCTGTCCCACGTAGGAGCTGCCACTCGAGGCTCTGGCTGCTACTCAGCTGAGGAAGTGGTACGTGTTCCCGCCAACTGTGAGATAATATGAGTAGAAGAGTTCAATCAGTATTGAGAAAGCAAAATCGCATGACGGAGAAGAATATAAGTGAAACTTGTTCCTAAACTTCATAGCCTCTGGAAGATAAGCACATACGTCTCTGTACCGATCCTCTGGACTCTACTACGCTTGCTCGTGAATCGTGAGACCTAATCAACCTAGGCCTCTGATACCAACTGTCACGACTCGAAATTTCTCACCGACGGGACCGTGATGGCGCCTAACATTTTACTTGCTCGGCAAGCCAACGTTAGAGAATCATTAAACCAATTCCTTATTTCCATTCAGTAATTAACAATAATTAACTAAGATAAAATAGAATAAGTGTGAAATATCATAAAACTGTATTAATTACTACCACCCGGATCAGGAGTCACAATTCATGAGCATTATAGAATTTACTACAAGTAATAGTCTGAAAGAAATACAACTATCTGAATTAAAGAAACAGTAGAACAGAAAAGATAGACAGGGACTTCAAGGACTGTGAATGCCGACAGATCTACCTTGAGTCTCCAGACAACGGAACAATAGCAAAATCTCGATCAACCCGAGCCGGTATCAAAATCTGCATAGAAAGTGCAGAGTGCAGTATCAGTACAACCGACCCCATGTACTGGTAAGTGTCGAGCCTAACCTCGACGAAGTAGTGACGAGGCAAAGGCAAGGCACCTATAAATCAAAATGTACAATTTAACAGTGTATATACAAATAACAGAAATAAAGAACTAAACAGGAAATGTCGGGAGGGGAACATACTGAGGGGAATATAAGATAAAGAACTACAACAGAATGATCACCGGAGCAGTCAATATACCATGAATGAATAGGAATAGTGAATACAGTAAGGAAATATGCACGGCATCACCATTTGTGCTTTTACTCTCAATCTCACCATAGAATTAATAGAAACGGCACGGCATCACCCTTCGTGCATTAACACTCACAATATAGCACGGCATCACACTTCGTGCATTAACACTCTCCCTTACCATAATGCAATGCATAAATAACTACAAGGAGATAGAATAACAAGTACAAACCTTACTTCAATATTTGGTTCCATAATATCAATCTCAACTTTGAAATAAAAACTTAATTGTCACTGGAAAATCTGTAAAACATGATAAGAACGATAAATTGAACAACACTAATATAACAAGTAGCAATTAGGCATAGGAATGAAACAATATAAGAAAAATAGAGAAACATGAAAAAACAGGTAAATTGGCGGCACATAAGTACTCATCACCTCACATATACGCCGCTCACATAAATTTCACTTAGCAAGTAATCTAAGGTTCCTAATTCCCTCAAGTCAGGGTTAGACACAACACTTACCTCGCTCCGAAGGCCACTAAATTCTCAATCACAGCTTTTCCTTTGGAATTCGCCTCCAAATCACTCGTATATAATAAAAAATGACTAAATAATATCAAACATTGCTAAAGGAATCAAGTTTAATGAATAATTACAGATTTTCCAAATTTCTCCTTCAAAAAGTCAAAAATCGACCCTGGGCCCGCTTGGTCAAAACCCGAGGTTCGGACCAAAATCCATTTACCCATTCACCCCCGAGCCCGAATATGTAATTAGTTTTGGAATCCGACCTCAAATTGGGGTCTAAATCCTCAAATTTCCGAAATCCCTAGTTTCTACCCTAACCCCTAATTCTACCATGAAAACTCTAGAATTTAGGTTGATAATTCATAAAATGTAATGGGTAATTGAAAGAAAATGATTTAGAATTACTTACCAACAATTTGGGGAAGAAATGGCTCTTAAAAATCGCCTCTCACCGTTTGATTTTTGAGAAAAATTAATTTTTGGTTAAAATCCCGTTTTTGGATTCTGTTAAGTACTGGGCGACAGAGTCCATCGCATTCGCGAGAGCACTGTCGCGTTTGCGAAGGGTACTAGCTACCAAGACTTTGCGTTCGCGAGACTCAGCTCACGTTCGCGATGGTTACTCCTCCCTGGCCTTCGCGTTCGCGATGAAGGAACGGCTGGCTCCCCCTCCCCAATGGCTAACACTTCGCACTCGCGATGGGCTTGTCGCGTTCAAGAAAGGTAACGCCCCCATCGCTTCGCGTTCGCGACCAAGCCTTGCTCGCGTGATCAAATCACCAAAATAACACCTAGAACTACGAATTTAGCACTAAATCAAATGAAATTTTCAAGAACACTTTAAAATTTCTATTTTCTCAACTGGACGTCTGAATCACGTCAAATCAACTCCGTTTCTCACAAAATTTCACAGACATGTCTTAAATATCATAACGAACTTGTACTAGGCTCCGCAACTAAAATACAGACCCGATACTAACAATGCCAAATATCAATCAATTCTTAAAAACAAATATTTTTCAAACTTTTAATTTTCATAAAAAATTCATAACTCAAGCTCGGAACCTCCGAATTCGATTCCGGGCATACGCCTAGGTCCCATAATTCGATACGGACCTACCAGGACCGTCAAAGCATGGATTTGGGCCCGTTTACCAAAAATGTTGACCGAAGTCAACTAAAATTAACTTTTAAGGTAAAAATTCTGATTTCCATTAGTTTTCAACATAAAAGCTTTTCGGAAACCTACCTGGACTGAGCACGTAAATCGAGGAGGGTAAAAAATAAGATTTGTAAGGCTTAAGAGCTCAAATTCAAGTTCTAAGATATAAGATAACCTTTTGGGTCATCACATATGGTTACAATGAAGATAGTGGAGAAAATTCTTTTGGATGGGCTTATTAGGGTGACAGATTAAAGGAATTTGCTTGGTATGCTTTTTTGTGTGGTGGTGGAGGCAGCTACAGTAGAGGCAGAGGATGCGGACGGAGTTCTTATGGTGGTGGCAGTAGTAGTGAGGGAAATGGTAGCGGAAATTTTTGAGGTTGAAGGAGACAAAAACACAAAATTTGCGATGCCAATTTTCCTATGCTAGCTTGCTATTTGGGCTGCCATAGCAGTTTAAATGCTTAGAGTTGATTGTATAAGCAACACAATGTATATTGAAAGCAATTATTCTTGTTTTCCATCAAAGTACGAAGACGAAGGTAAGTGGGGTCCACATAATCTAAGGTTAATGTAAAAAAACAAAAAGAAAAAGACTTAATTTTGAGGGTCTCATGCGCTCAAATGCTAATATAAAGCACATACTTTCCATGTCAGTGTGAGGGCTTCACGAGGTTGCACTTCAGTGGAGAAAAAGTATCTAATTTGTAATGGGGTCAGTAAGGTGTTCATATGATTGTTCAGGACAACTTAAGGGTTATGTTAATTGTTTTACAAAAAAAATAGCTTATCACCAGGTTTTATAAATGCATCAACTATTATTGTCAATTTCAACACTTTTATCCTCAAGTTGAAATTAATATTCAATAATAAATTTATTTTGGCCTTAGACCATATCCTAAACATCTTCTCTTGAATTAATTTGACATCTTTTTGGGTTTAAAAAGCTAGCTCGGTTCTTTTTCACAACACCTAAGAATACATAGCTTTTCTCAAAACATAGAAAAGGACATGACTTCAATTTGAGTAATTCCAGCAAGTACTGTAGTAATATCAAATGAAATTATTCTGTCACTCTGAAGATTATTACCTCCTACAGTTTTTGTCCTACTCAGTGTGGAGCTGGTAGAGGCGCAAGGGAGTTCATCCGATTTCCCTTCGTCGAAAAATTATATTATACTATAAGGTTAAAATTACTTTTTAGGTTAATGTAGTAAACATTAAATTCAGTTAACATTTTCGTGTGTTTACTTTTTATATTTTGAATTTTCCGTTTTCCTAACCTCATCACTGATCCTACTTATGTTGAGCGTATCAGTATTAAAAATAAATTAGTATAAAACTGAGTTCATACAAGTGCATGCATCCATGTAAAAGCTTCTATAGAACAATTTTGATACCCATTAGACACATATAGAACACTATATCTTATTTTTTTTTTTCTCTTCTTTATTTGTTCTTATGTGAAAATTCGATCAGATATTAAGAATGATTGACCTCGTTTTCAAGTGGGGCGGGACAATTTTGTTTGAAAACTTAACCTAAATAGTTGTTCAGCTAACCGCTTAAACTTAAAAAAGTCGATGAATGTATAATATGCGTATAATCCGTGTATAATCTATACATCGAGTTAGAAAAAGTAAATACTAAATTCGGCCGACAATTTATGCAAAATCCCATGTTTTTCCTTATGTTATCCATTAAAACTATATTATCAAGCCTTCTGATCCAATTCCCTAATTTGTGTCACGCCCCAAAATCGAGGAGCGCGACCGGCGCTCAACCGAGAGAACCCGGTCGAGCAAGCCTGTTAGATTACCTTCTACCCAAACTCATCCATGAATAAAGAGGAGATGTACTCCATTAATCAACACTAAAATGATTTTATTAATAACTCTCATTTCATTCCCTTTAGCAGCTTCATTCATAATTTCCAAAATATTACGCATTTATAGAATTAATGAAAAATATGATTTCCAAATACCAACATTTCTAGTTCAATTCCCAACATCAACCACAACCCACAACCTGTCTACGGAGCCTCTAAGTACAATTGAAGAGTAAAATGAAAATGCCGGCAACAAGGCCCCGGCTATACCTCAAAACACAGTACATGAGAAATAAAAGACGCATGACCCCGAAATGATGTAGGGCTCACCAAATCAGCTGAAAAGAATGTACTACTATCACTGATCAATGTCGCCTACTGTAGAACCACATGCATCCATTAAAGATGCAGCGCCCCCAGCAAAAGGGACGTTAGTGCTGCCGAATAGCACTAGTATGTATAGCTAAAATTCATCTTTTAAAATAGAATGCCCATATAGAAATAGCAAGTGACAATCAAGAATATCCAAATGTCCAGTTAAAACATAATAATTTTCAAAATACGAACTTCATATACAATTTTGGTTGGGAGATCATTAGCACCGATATTCCACCGTCTTTGTTAGCACGGAGTCAGATCACGCCCGATCGGCTAGGCAATCTCCCCACGGACAATGTGGTTTGACAGGTGATGCGAAAGAAAGTTGTTACCAAGAGTAGTACCACCATGTGCGCAACATGGAGTCCGATCTCCACCCGATTAGCTAGGCCGCCTTTCCACATATGCCGTGTGGGTTAACTTTTTTATTCCACAATTATTACCAGTTCATCCCAATTAAGGGGAATAATATCATAATTTCATTCCAAATAAGGGGAATAACCACAATCCACTCCTACACCGTCACGTGTAGTTTCAGGTGTGGGCCTTATGACCCACCCTTCCTCGGTTTTACTAATTGGACTCCCAAAAAGCATTTTATTTTTTTGATTTGCACACAGAGGTAAGATAATTATAATTGTACTCACCTCAACATCTTTCACATTGTATAAATTCTCATTAGTATTTTCAGTCATTCATAACGACAATATTTCCTTGGCTCATTTGGCCATTCACAAGATTCTTTATTCCTTGCACGATGACCGTATTTCATATTCCACACTTTCACCTCTTTAAATTTTAAAGATCACCATCAATATCGACATATAGAAAATTTCAGAAATCATATACTTCAAATCCATTTGAAATGGGAACTTCAAACACAAATGGTTTCTTCCGAAAGAATGAGGCATACCATCCAACAGTAGAAACACACATAAAAAATCATAAACAATCAATACACCATTTACTCTTCCAATACTCTTCCCCAAAAAGGAAAATACACAACTGTAACACATGAGTATATAGAACTCAAATCACACTGGATATACTCACAAAGCATAGCATTAGTTAAAGCAGCCACTAATGGGTATGAATTGAGTACAAAAGCTCTTAGGAAAATTCTATTTTCCAAATCACTTTTAACACCGTTGAGTTGAGGCTCATTTCAAATTCTTTATCGCATTCTATCAAATTATTTGCACTACTAGCCACAGTCATAACTTAAATTCTTAGCACGTTGGCCACACTCTATATCCCCAATTCACTTATTTCACTTCCAACCATCTTTATAGTTTATCAACAATAATATATTTCCAAATCAAGACTTTAGGTACACATATGAGCAATTAATTGTTTTAAGAATATTGAGATTTTCTCACACAATTTGGCATACTATCTTTCATTGAAACACGACTCAAAGCCATAACATTTTAATACGCAACCCATACTTTGAAACTTACGGGAACATTATGGAATTCAATTTCAAGAGAGAAAGTTTAGCCAACATACCTTTCTTAAGCTTTCCTTAAATTACTATGACATTCCAAAAATTCTAGCAACTTCAATCTATTTAGAAACATAACAAAAGTAAACCAAATTAGGAAGATATTCGTGGTTTTAGCTCATTTGAGCATTTTATCAAATACCCAACATGCATGAATCTATACATCTCTTAACCATAAAATTAGTTCATCCAACTACTACTATTTACCAATAATTTATCCCACCATTATTCATAAACAATTCTTAACATCCAACATCACATACATGACCATCCATCCACACCCAACCAACAAAATTCTATCAAAAAATCACCTTTCCATCTCTAAAATAATTATATATTTAAATTGGGAACTTATGGCTTCTAATCATCATATCCTAAGTTATAACACATATTCCATACATAAATAATCCCCATATATTAGTTAGAGATGGTAGACATACCTCTTGTAGTGAGACTCATGAAAATCTCAACTTGTAGTGTTCTTGACCAATTTGGGGATTTATAAATGAAAATCTATGGATCTTCAAGATTAATCCTTGTTAATACAAGTGTTTAGGAGTAGTAATCAACTCAAAATTACTCCAAAAACATTACCTTGGTTCATGGGAGGGAGGTGTTGAGCGAATTCCCCTCGATATACAAGCCCTAGCTCAAAGAAATGACTTATATCTCTCTCTACCCAGTCTTGGGGGTATTTAATATGTTCCTACGTGCGTAGCCGCGGATTTGGCCTCGCATTGGCCATGCACCTGTGGCAAAAACTCTCAAATATGCGCGGCCGTATATCTGGCCGCGCATATGACACATGTCAAGTAAAATGGCCATACCTTTCTGTATATATATCCAAATGACAAACAGTTTGATGCGTTGAAAACTAGATTCAAAGGGATTTAATTTAATAGGTAGATCTACACCTAACTCATTATATTCAGGGAGTTCTATTTATTTGAAGTTGGGTCTTGTGCCAATTGAAACATCCTTTCCACACAAGTTCTTGCCATTCCCAAAACTCCTTAGTATGTTCCAACCCAGCTTAAACATACATTATAAATTCAACATTGTGTGGATCTATCCTATAGGTCTCCTTTAATACTCAAATACGTTATTCAAAAATACTGTTGGCGCACTTTAAGAACTTAAATCATTAGGAAATTTTTTTTGGGGCCTTACAATTTGGATCTTCAACTTTGACCTTCAAAGAGTCCACCAAATCGCCTAAACTAAAAATAGCCAACAGATGCATAATATATGTATAATTCATGTATAGTATGTGTATAACTGTGTATAATCAATCTATAGTCTACGTGTAACAGCTAAAAAACACTAAACAGTGAATTTAGCCAATAATTTGTATAAAAAAAACATTAGAATAAATTAGTCAACCCCGTTGGATTGAGTAATATGAATGAAAAAATCCAAAAAGTATAAAATTCCAAATAATTTTAATAACACATTGAAAATATTTCAAACAAAGAATCTTACAATTGAAATATCCATCTCTTGCACTGATCATTTGTTTACCCGAAAAAAACAGATAGAGTTGAATTTGTACGTAGTTCTAAGGATATGTGGTATAGCTTGATACAAATCATAGGGATAAATAGAAATATCAAACAAAATTTTCAAAGAATACAAAATAAACAAGGTTGGAAAGAAGATGATTCTTAGGACTAAGCACAATGAGTCAATTTATGAAGCCTAAAAGAATAATCCTTGGATCTAGGAGAATATGGTACTTGAATTACAATGTAAGCCAAAAACTGTTGTCTACATAAATGTAGCCATCCTCTTTATAGTGGAGGATCCTACTTTAGATATAATTAAAAATACATAGTGGAGAACCCATGATAAATCAGTTTTTCCATAATTTCCGCCGAGCTTCTCTCCCTTAGTATGTTCGCAACGGTTCTTGTCTGTGAGCTCGAGCTCAATTCAAGACATAATATTGGACAATAAATGTGAAAAGAATAATTAATATAATAATTAATTCACGATTTAAAATAATTTATGATTTTTAGATAAATATGCAAACAATCAATTTGATAATGTATAGGCACTCGTCACCTCGCCTATATGTCGTTACACATGAAAATCACGAAACAAATAATTCAAGGGTTTTATTCCCTCAAGTCAAGATTAACCACGACACTTACCTTACTTCGCAATTTAAGTGATCACTCGACCACAACTTTTTCTTTCGAATTAGCCTCCAAACTAATCAAACCTATCAAATTATTGGCCAACAATTCAATTGGAACCCGACGAAAAAATTACGGAATCGGACACCGGTTCCGGTACGAGTTCAACCATACTAAAATTATTGAATTCGGACATCAGATTGTCTTTAAAATACTAAGTTTCGGTTTTTGAAAAGTTTTACAAAAATTTCAATTTCTTCTATGTAAATCCAGAAGCCGCATAAGTGAGGACGATCGCATCTGCGATCATGGCACCGCAGAAGCGGGAGCGCTACTGCATCCCAAGCTTCTCCCCTGGTCTCAAAGTTGTAGAAGCGACACTACCTCCGCAGAAGCGATCACGCACCTGCGGCCAAAATTGTACAGGTGCGAAACACCAGAACCAGACCTGCAAATTTATACCAAAATTGTCTGAAACACGTCTGAAACTCACCCGAGCCACTCGAAACTTCGTCCAACACTACTAGAAATTTGGCAAAAACCGACCACGGTCGACCGACCTAAACAATCGGCCAACAAACCGACCAAAGTTGGTCCGTTTTTCAAAATATTTTAGTTTTTAAATTTTTTTTACGAAACCGACCAACTTTAGTCGATTTTCTTCGGCGAAAAAATACGGGAAACTATTTTTGAGTCCCGCAAAATTTATTTTTCAAGAAACCGATCAACTTTAGTCAGTTTTTCATTTAAAATAAATTAAAATTAATATTAAAAAAAGGACCGAAATCGGTCGATTAATTCGGCCGGTCATTTTAAAAAATCGATCAAATTCGGTTGGTAATTTTATTTTTTAATAAAACTGACCAACTTTGGTCGGTTATTTTCGTGCGAAAATACAATTAAAGAGTATAAATCAAATAAAAGACAGTCTTAAAATAAAATGCACCGATGGTCTAGTGGTAGAATAGTATCGTGCCACAGTACAGACCCCAGTTCGATTCCCAGATGGTGCATTTTTTAATTACATAATTACAATACCGACTATCTTTGGTCTGAAAAAAACCGACCAACCTTGGTCGGTTTTTTCGGCAATTTTTTTTTTTTGAATTTAATTGACCGACCAAAGTTGGTCGGTAATTTCCGACCAACTTTGGTAAGCATGCCCTTCCGATCTTCAAAATACCGTCCACACGTAAATGGTCGCGTTTTGGACGGTTATTGGCCATTACCCACCCACTTTGGTCGGTTTTTATGACGGTTTTGCCCAGATTTGTAGTAGTGCAATTATACCACCCAGTCCCGTAACATAAAGCAGACTTACTCGGGGTCTCAGATAACGTTAAATAACTTTGAAATTATAATTCACACTTCGATTCGGACTTTTTAGTTTCAAAACTTTATAAAACTCGTGTCGAAACGTATTAAATGAATCCACAATGATTTCAAATTTGGCGCACGAGTAATAAATAATATAACGGAGCTATTCCAACTCTCAGAATCTCATTCCAAGTCCGATATCGATAAAGTCAAATTCACGGTCAAACTTTGGAATCTTTAATCTTTCAAACTTTCAATTTTCAATAAATGGCGATAACTCAAGCTAGGGATCTCCAAATTAAATTTCGGGCATACGCCTAAGTCCCAAATTATGATACAGACCTACTAGAACTGTCAAAATAGTGATCCGGGTCCGTTTGCTCAAAATGTTGACCGAAGTCAACTCAAATGAGTTTTGAAGATCTATTTCACATTTTTATCAATTTATCATATAAAAATTTTCCGAAAAATTTACGAACTGCGCACGCAAGTCGAGGAATACTGAAAGGTGCTATTCGAGGTCGTAGAACACAAAAATGAATATTAAATTTAAAGATGACCTTTCGGGCCATCACAATATTTGTCACTATATAAGCTCATGGCACGTATATCTGATTTGATCCAACAAACCTCACGAATTTATCTCTCGGGCTACGTCATCATCAAGTTCAAAAGTGGACGTACCATAAAGTGACATATTCAAAAAGTTGCCAACTTAAAAACTTAGAGCCATTCTCATCGACCCACCCTCCATCACGGGCATCACATTAGTAGAAAACAAGATAAAAAAAATATCTCATTCTGTCCATTTTCGTCATCGATGTGCCACTAAAAATTCATATTTACGGTGCTCGTCTGTTTCAGAAATTTAGTCAATGCAAAACGAATAAATTAAGGAATAATGTCAAATGACTTCTCTTTACAATACGATTTATCACCATGTCGCAAGATGAAGTTATTCTGTAGGGTTTAGGTTTAAATGATCAGTGCAAGAGATGGATATTTCAATTGTAAGATTCTCTGTTTGAAATATTTTCAATGTGTTATTCTCTGTTATTGAAATTATTTGGAATTTTTTAGTTTTTGGAGTTTTTCTTTCATATTACTCTATCTAACAGGGTTGACTGATTTATTCTAAGGTTTTTTTATACAAATTATCGGCTAAATTCATTGTTTATCTTTTTTCTAGCGGGTACACATAGACTATAGATTTGATTATACACAGTTATACACATACTATACATGAATTATACATATATTATGCATCTGTTGGCTATTTTTAGTTTAAGCGATTTGGTGGACTCTTTGAAGGTCAAAGTTGAAGATCCAAATTAGGGAATTGGATCAGATGGCTTGATAATACAGTTTTAATGGATCACATAAGGAAATACATGGGATTTTGCATAAATAGCCGGCCGAATTTACTATTTACTTTTCCTAACTCGATGTATAGATTATACACGGATTATATGCATATTATACATTCATCGATTTTTTTAAGTTTAAGCGGTTGGGTGAACGGCTATTTAGGTTAAGTTTTCAAACAAAATCGTCGCATAACTAATGCGGTATTAAATAGTATCAATATTAAGTGTAAATCTGTGTGTTAATTTATGCATGATAAGAAACCTGACAGAGATTAAACTATTTAATGATATAATACCCTTTGTAAATTAAGTAACTCATGCATAAAAATCTCCTCATTACTAATCATTGCATAACAATGCATAAGTAAATCTAAAACCCATAGAACCCATAATTATTAGTATTTAAAAGTCATCGTTCTAAAATTTAAAATCTATAATGTTGAAATCATAGCTTTGCCTCATACTATGAGCAAATTAGGAGTCGGTCTTTTCTGTTTATCTAGCAGTTCCACCGTTGTTTGCTTTAGCAACTGTAAAAGCAGACAAAGTAGGAACCTTTTTTTGTTAGGACTACTAAAGTACTTGCTAGAACTTCTGATAATGTATATATTTTAGATGATCATAGCACTAGTAATAGTGCTACGTACCTTTTGTAATTATGCCTAAGTAATATATTATCCTTTTAGCCAAAAGGAAAATAGAAGCTGTCCTTGGCTATCAACTAATAGAAGGCATTACATGAAAGAGAAGAGATTATCAAGTTAGCCATAGTGACCTGAAACCAAGAAAGAAAGGACTGTACTCTCTTCAAATAAGACTCCTTTCACTATGCTATACCTCTCTCCTATCTCCTTCTTCTTTCTTCTTAAATTAACTTGAACACTACCAAAAAAAAAAGCAAACCGGATATCGTCGGAAATATTTCTGACGGGCCTTCCCGTCAGAAATTCCTTTCCGACGAGCCAATTTCAGAGGGGATGCCCATTCGGAATTTCACATTTTTAGTAGTGATAGAAGAATGAAAAGTCTAGCATAAAAGAGAAGAGCATGTCAAGATAGCCAAGGAGACTGCCCGAAATCAAGCAAAAAAGGCTACCAATATTAAATGGTGTAATCAAAACACCTTTTAAAATAATGGAGCAGACAAGTCATCCTTGGCTACTAAACAAATATGACTCTCCTCTTCATGTAAGATCTCTCTTCTTTATTGAGATCATGATTACTATATGGTTAGTTAGCCATGTATTTATAGCTAAAATAGTAATGGAGAACTAAGCATCTCTCTGATCCGTTTATGTTTTTTCCGTTTTATTTCTTTGACTTTGTTCTCTTCAGCTATACATTATCTGACTTCCCTAATAGGAATATATTCTTTTCATTTCTAATGACACTGCCAACCAATTCTTTTAGGGGGGAATGTATTGAATCCCAAACCATAGAACGATACACAGTGGACTAAAGCGTATCAAGCACATTTATATATGATAAATGAAATGTTGTTCAGTTATTTCAATCGTGGTTCAGTTAATCTTTTTGCTTCCGCTACAAGGAGATACCCTGGCAATGTAACAAAGTGTTTTTACTTTTTTTTAATGGGCCTTACGTGGCAGAATCAAAATTAATCGGCCGGTCGGGACATGAAAAAAAGAAAGATAATTCCGCGGAATATATATTGACTATGTTATTAAAAGAATATGATAAATGAAATGTTGATCAAATTTATGAAATTGAAAAGTGACCCAAAATAAATGGAAAAGAAAAATAGAAGTCTTCATGCCACTACACAAGGTATTGGGAGTGACACATCTATATATATGCATTGATGTTTGCAAAAGAAATTTAAAAGCATCTTTATTATAGAAAAAAGTCTTGTGTCAAACCCTTTTAACATAGACTTCGGGTGAATCAAAGCTATTTGTCCTGCCCCGAATTTTCACATAAGAACTAATAAAGAAAAGAAAAACAAAAGTAATAAGATATAGTGTTCTATATATGTCTAATGGGTATCAAAATTGTTCTATAGAAGCTTTTACATGGATGCATGCACTTGTATGAACTCAATTTTATACTAATTTATTTTTAATATTGACACGCTCGGCATAGGTGAACCAACTTATTGATGTACAGATGCACTACACAAGCTCCAATTATTTTTGAGTAACGATACAATTAACAAATTCTAACGTTTTGCTCATAACGATACAAGTAATGTCCCCTAATCCCGATGTTTATGACCTGTGTAGTGCAACTCTTCTCAAATCATAGATAGAGAAATCAGGCAAATGAATTAAAGCCTCGATTTAGGAAAAGAAACAAAAATACAAAACAATCCCAAAACCAAAATAAATAATCGAACCGAAGAAGAACTGAATAAAATTGAAACTTTTTCGACCAACCTATCTGTAAAATAAACGGAATAAACTGGAAACTTAGTTGAAATGCAGGTTGAGTGAGTTATCAAAGAGAAAAGGCGTCCTAATTCTCACAACAACTAAGCATAGACTACAACAATCGGAAAAGATTGAAATATGAAAAAACAAAATGGTGATAGAAATTGAGGAACTTACCGAAAAAGTCTAGCATCTTTAGTTTTAACCAAGGACCAAGTTTCCAAACGAGAAGGGAAAACTCAAACTCGAAGAGTTGCGGCAGAATTTTAGAGTGTTTCAAAGTTTCTAGGGTTTAGGATCTGTAGAAAAGGGATTTTTAGGTCTTAGCGTTTAGTGTTTAGTTATTTTATTTATTTGTTTCTATTTTTTTAAGAATATTATTTATTTATTTGTTTCTTTAGCAAGATAAATTTGGTACCCGCGCCTTCTCCGGCTAACAACAACAACAACAACAACCCAGTATAATCTCACTAATGGGTTATGGGGAGGGTAGTGTGTACGCAGACCTTACCCCTACCCTGGGATAGAGAGACTGTTTCCGATAGACCATCGGCTCCCTCCCTCCAAGAACTCCCACCTTGCTCTTGGGGTGATTCGAATTCACAACCTCTTGGTTGGAAGTGGAGGGCGCTCACCACTAGAGCAACCCACTCTTGTCAAATTTAAGAAAATTAGGGACCAGATATTTATGTTATAGGAGCCAGGTTTATTCTCTTCGTAATTAATTTGAGATTCAGGGACCAGATAAATAACTCGTCTTTATAAGCACACTTTTAGGGACCAAATTTTTAACTCGTCGCGGGTTGTTGGTCGCTAAAATGCCATTTTCTTGTAGTGCAGTGATGAAGTTAGGATTTTCATTCAGGAAATTCAAAATATAAAAAAATAAACACACGAAAAAGTTATTTGAATTTAATGTCTAAAAGGTAATTTTGACCTTATAGTATAATTTTTCGACGAAGGGAAATCGGACGAACTGCCTTGCGCCTCCACCACCTCCACACTCAGTAGGACAAAAACTGTAGGAGGTAATAATCTTCAGAGTGAGAGAATAATTTCATTTGATATTACTACAGTACTTGTTATTTTTACTCAAATTGAAGTCATGTCCTTTTCTATGTTTTGAGAAAAGCTATGTATTCTTAGGTGTTGTGAAAGAAGAACCGAGCTAGCTTTTTAAACCCAAAAAGATGTCAAATTAATTCAAGAGAAGATGTTTAGGATATGGTCTAAGGCCAAAATAAATTTATTATTGAATACTCCTATTAATTTCAACTTGAGGAAGTTTTAGATCATGGTATTCCAGAGCAATAGCATATGAGTTGCTCCTATGAGAAATATATTTGTGTGGTTGGATGCTGAATGAGTTCATGTTTGGATAAAAGTGTTGAAATTGACAATAATAGTTGATGCATTTATAAAAACGGCACTACAAGAAAATAGCTATTTTTCGATTGCCAAAACGGTCGGAATTCGGTCAGAAAAAGTTAATTTCCGACTACATTGTGATTGAATTATCGTGGTCGCAAAATAGTTGGTCTGAAATAGTTTGCGACCGAATCGGTCCGTAATTTGCGACTACCGCAGTCGGAAAGACAAAAAAGGAAAACTACTAATAAATGTCAACTGTCCGACTGACGTGGTCGCAAATAATTTAAATTAAATATTTATTTTATATTAAATTCCCACTATGTCGGTCGCAAAAGGTATAATAATTGTTACTTTAATTAATGTTTCTCACTAGAACGGTCTCAAATAATATAAAGTACTTTTACTATATTTAACTTTTCCCACCATTATGGTCACAAATAATTTAAATTAATATTTATTTTATATTAAATTTCCACTACGTCGATTGCAATTTGAATTTAATATTATTTATTTAAGTATCTTTCCCACTATTGCGGTCGCAAAATTAATTTTATATTATTTAATATATTTAATTTTCCCACTACATCAGTCGCAAATTCCCACGACCCAATTTCACCTATTGGTCGTGATGGCGCCCAACACTATAGCTAGGCAAGCCAACTAATAAATTAAACATATAGCGATAAAATTTAAATCCAAGAAAAATAATAAGACACCAAATTCTACCAATGTGTGTGCCAAGACCCGGTGTCACAAGTGTATGAGCATCTAGTAGATTATACAAAATTTCAAATACTGTCTGAAATAAAAATAGACAGAATTAAAAATACAAGAAGAGGCATTGGTAGCTACAGAACGGCTCAGAAAGGCAGCTCACCACTATGCCTCTGGATAACGAGGATGTGCGATGATAGGTCCTCCACTAGTATCTGTCTCAGATCCTGCACAAAAAGTGCAGCAAGTATAGCATGAGTACGTAAACAACGTGTACCCAGTAAGTATCAAGCCTAATATCGAAGTGGTAGAGACGAGATGGCCGACTTTGATACTCACTAAGGGTCAACAATAATAAATGGAATAAATTATAATTATTCAAATCAGCATGATTCACAAAGTTAACAAAATTTTTATTCAGTTAGCAGAAATAATAAAAATTCTTCAAATGCAACAATTTCCAATCTATTAATTAAATCCTTCAATTTCAATAAAAATTCTAATTTATCAAATAGCTTTCAAGCTGCAATTCAATTTCAATAAATTTCCAATTTATCAAATAGCTTTACAAGCTGCAATAAACTGTCCAAGTATTGTATAATTATTATTATTATTAAGCACGATTTCTGCCGAGGTCGTACGGCCCGATCTAGAGTTTCGTGTACACTGCCGAGGGACGTGCGACACGATCCATAGATGCATCTATCCTGCCGAGACGTTCGGCCCGCTCCACAAGAAAGGAGGACATTTTCTTATGTACCTCCGGAATGAGAGTATATTTATTATATGATAAATTCAGGAGGAAGAACAATTTCTCTTAATAATTAATTAATTTAAACAGAAAATTTAAGCATATGAGATTTCCATCCTTTAATATCTTCCCTAACGATTCAATATATATATATATATATATATATATATATATATATATATATATATATATATATATATATATATATCAATTAATTTAATTAAGTAAAGACTACAATTTACACAAGTAATTTATGCTTTTGAGTCCTAAACTACTCGGACTTTAGCATTAATAGTAGCTACGCACGGACTCTCGTCACCTCGTGCGTACATAGCCCCCACAATTAGCAACAATTATTTTATTTAATCACCTACGGGGTAATTTCCCCCTCACAAGATTAAACAAGAGGCTTACCTCAATTTGCTCCAATTTAATCCACTAAAAGGCCCTTTCCTCGATTATCCAACTTTGATTGGCTAGAATCTAACCAAAAAATAATTCGATACAATCACTAAAATTTATAGGAATCAATTCTATAAGAAAATACTACAATTTCAATAAAAATCCCGAAATTAATTAAATATTTTTTCATGGGGCCCATGTCTCGAAATCAGGTAAAAGTTACGAAAACACACAACCCATTCAATTACGAGTCCAACCATACTAGTTTCACTCAAATCCGACTCCGTATCGATACCGAAATCTCAAAAATTTGTTTCTATCAGATTTCTAAAAAAATTTCAAATTTCAATCTCAAAACACTAATTAAATGGTGAAAACAATGATGTATTTGTGTATATTGACCAAATTCGAGTTAGAATCACTTACCCCAATATTTTTCCTTGAAAATATATCAAAATCGCCTCTCCTCAAGCTCTAATTCGTCAAAAATGGCAAATGGGACGAAATCCCCTATTTTTATAACTTACAGATCTGTCTAGTTCGATTTTGTACCTCGATCATGGACCTCGATCAGGGAGTCCGATCATGGACCTCGATCCTGGAAACCGATCCTGGAGTCCGATCTTGGAGTCCGATCATGGAGTCCGATCTTGGAGTCCGATCATGGAGTCCGAGCAGGGAGCTCGATCAGGCAGTCCGATTTTTGGGAGCTCGGTCCTGGGGTCCGATCATAGAGTCCGTTCATGGAGTCCGATTTTGTACCTCGATCAGGGAGTTCGATTTTGGCAGATAAGGGAAAAAACTAGATGAGCCAAAAACCAGTAAAACTCACTTCAGTAGTCTCCAAGCTTCAATTCTTGATCTGTTAACCATCCGAAACTCATCCGAGGCCCTCGGGACCTCAACCAAATACATCAACAAGTCCTAAAATATCATACGAACTTATTTGAAACCTCAAATCACATCAAACGACGCTAAAACCACGAATTATGCTCCAATTCAAGCTTAATGAAACTTAAAAATTTCCAACTTCTACATTCAATGTCGAAACCTATCAAATCAAGTCTGATTGACCTCAAATTTTGCACACAAGTCATAAATAACATAACAGAGCTATGAAAAATTTGGAACTATATTCCGACTCCGGTATCAAAAAGTCAACTCCCCGGTCAAACTTCCAAATTTAAATTCTTGTTTTAGCAATTTTAAGCCTAATTTTACTATATATGGACTTCCAAATAAAATTCCTATCACGCTCCTAAGTCCAAAATTATCATACGGAGCTGTTGGAATCATCAAAATTCTATTCTGGGGTCGTTTGCACATAATTAGACATCAGGTCACCATTTAAACTTGAATTTTTAATTTTTTATCAAATTCTACACATACTATACATGAATTATACATATATTATGCATTTATTGGCTATTTTTAGTTTAAGCGATTTGGTGGACTCTTTGAAGGTCAAAGTTGAAGATCCAAATTAGGTAATTGGATCAGATGGCTTGATAATACAGTTTTAATGGATCACATAAGGAAAAACATGGGATTTTCCATAAATAGCCGGCCGAATTTACAATTTACTTTTCCTAACTCGATGTATAGATTATACACGGATTATACGCATATTATACATTCATCGATTTTTTTAAGTTTAAGCGGTTGGGTGAACGGCTATTTAGGTTAAGTTTTCAAACAAAATCGTCGCATAACTAATGCGGTATTAAATAGTATCAATATTAAGTGTAAATCTGTGTGTTAATTTATGCAAGATAAGAAACCTGACAGAGATTAAACTATTTAATGATATAATACCCTTTGTAAATTAAGTAACTCATGCATAAAAATCTCCTCATTACTAATCATTGCATAACAATGCATAAGTAAATCTAAAACCCATAGAACCCATAATTATTAGTATTTAAAAGTCATCGTTCTAAAATTTAAAATCCATAATGTTGAAATCATAGCTTTGCCTCATACTATTAGCAAATTAGGAGTCGGTCTTTTCTGTTTATCTAGCAGTTCCACCGTTGTTTGCTTTAGCAACTGTAAAAGCAGACAAAGTAGGAACCTTTTTTTGTTAGGACTACTAAAGTACTTGCTAGAACTTCTGATAATGTATATATTTTAGATGATCATAGCACTAGTAATAGCGCTACGTACCTTTTGTAAGTATGCCTAAGTAATATATTATCCTTTTAGCCAAAAAGAAAAATAGAAGTCATCCTTGGCTATCAACTAATAGAAGGCATTGCATGAAAAATAGAAGATGTTCCATAGGCAATGGAAGAAGAGAAGGCATTGCATGAAAGAGAAGAGATTATCAAGTTAGCCATAGTGACCTGAAACCAAGAAAGAAAGGACTGTACCATCAATATATAAAATATATTAAATGAGCTTTCCAAAATGGTGCAGGCAAGTCATCCTTGGCTACCAAATAAGACTCCTTTCACTATGCTATACCTCTCTTCTATCTCCTTCTTTTTTCTTCGTAAATTAACTTGAACACTACCTAAAAAAAAAGCAAACCGGATACCGTTCGGAATTTCACATTTTTAGTAGTGATAGAACAATGAAAAGTCTAGCATAAAAGAGAAGAGCATGTCAAGATAGCCAAGAAGACTGCCTGAAACCAAAACACCTTTTAAAATAATGGAGCAGGCAAGTCATCCTTAGCTACTAAACAAATATGACTCTCCTCTTCACGTGAGATCTCTCTTCTTTATTGAGATCATGATTACTATATGGTTAGTTAGCCATGTATTTATAGCCATAGCTAAAATAGTAATGGAGAACTAAGCATCTCTCTGGCATATAGTTGCTTTATGTTTTTCCTTTTTATTTTTTTGACTTTGTTCACTTCAGCTATACATTATCTGACTTCCCTAATAGGAATATGTTCTTTTCATTTCTAAGGACACTGCCAACCAATTCTTTTAGGGGGGAATGTATTGAATCCCAAACCATAGAACGATACACAGTGGACTGTACTGTGATAATTTCAATAGGTTTACAGGGTTCGTCCAATGTACTGTGATAATTTCAATCGTGGTTCAGTTAATCTTTTTGCTTCCGCTACTAGGAGATACCCGGGCGATGTAACAAAGTATTTTTACTAGTTATAGTCCCCGTGTTTTTACTTTTTTTTAATGGGCCTTACGTGGTAGAATCTAAATTAGTCGGCAGTTCGGGACATGAAATTAAAAGAAAGATAATTCCGCGGAATATATATTGACTATATTATTAAAATAATCTGATAAATGAAATGCTGATCAAATCTATGAAATTAAAAAGTGACCCAAAATAAATGGAAAAGAAAAATAAAAGTCTTCATGCCACTACAGAAGGTATTGGTAGTGAATTTAAAAGCATCTTTATTATAGAAAAAAGTCTTGTGTCAAACCCTTTTAACATGAGACTCGGAGGAATCAAATCTATTTGTCCTGCCCCACTTGAAAACGAGGTCAATCATTCTTAATATCTGATCGAATTTTCACCTAAGAACTAATAAAGAAAAGAAAAAAAAGTAATAAGATATAGAGTTCTATATATGTCTAAATGGGTATCAAAATAGTTCTATAGAAGCCTTTACATGGATGCATGCACTTGTATGAACTCAATTTTATACTAATTTATTTTAAATATTGACACGCTCGGCATAAGTAGGATCAGTGATGAAGTTAGAATTTTCATTCAGGAAATTCAAAATATAAAAAAATAAACACACAAAAAAGTTAAATGATACGAACAAGATCCATGTCCAGGGACAATTCATCATAATATAAATAAATAAAGCAAGTCCATGCCCTGGGAAGTCCATCCCGAATATATATATATATATATAATCATCTACGCTCACTAGGGGTGTGTACAGACTCCGGAGGGTCTCCTTCAGCCCAAGCGTGATATGAAGCCGATATGGCCTACTGCAGGCGGGCGGTCCCGGTCCGTATAATAATAAAGCCTATAAGGCCTGCTGCAGGCGGGCAACCCCGTTCCATTTAGTAATCATATATATAAAGCCAATATGGCCTGCTGCGGCGCGCAACCCGATCCCATAATTATCTTCACAATCAAGCCCGTGGGGCCCACGTCTCGGAACTCGACAAAAGTTACAAAATATGAACGCCCTCCAACCACGAGTCTAACCATACAAATTTCACCAAATTCGGACATCAACTCGACCCTCAAATCTTCAATTAAAGTCTATGAAGATTTCTACCATTTTCAACCCATTCTTTACCCATTTGAACTCAACAATCTTTCCATAACCTTATTGGTGTGTGTATGTATACATGATACTCTTAATCTCCCATCTTTTACCCCAAAAATTGAAATTGAAGAATTGGGGGAAGAAATTCTTACCTCTTTGAAGCCCTAGCAAGATCCTTGTGAAATCTTCGAGTCTTGAACACGAATTGATGAACGATTGACTAAGTCTTCACTTTATCTCTCTAAGATGCTCTCACCACTCTCTAAAATATTTTTTTGCTCCAAAAGAGTCCCCTTGCCTCAATATATCGAAATAGGGTCGGGTCAAAAATTAGAAAACATTGAAGCCCCGACGCAGATCTGCGGTCGCATATGCGAGCGCATAATGCTTATGCGACCCGCATAATGGGTCGCAAAAGGGCCCTCCGGAACTGGGCAACAATGTTTCAGTCTGCGGCCGTTATGCGGTCCGCAGACCTGTTCTGCGGTCGCATAATGCGCCGCAGAACTGGTCTGCAATCCCATATTGCGCCGCAAACCTGATCTCCAAACTCGCCTCACCTGCTTCACTCGACGGCCATTATGCGGTCCGCAGAGTGATTCTGCGGTCGCAGAATGTACTGCAGAAACGCATCTCTGCCACAAATTTTCCTTTACTCCCCAGTGCATTGTTCAACCCAAAAGGTTCGAGCCACAAAACTAATTGAACTAAGTGTACTAATTGATCTTTGTACTAATTGATCTACCTCGGTACCACAAAACCTTAATTTCCTTAGCAAATATTCTCCAGGGTCGTTACACATAAGTCAACATCCGGTCAACCTTTTCAACTTAAGTTCTAAACCTTAAAATTAAGTGTTCCAAATCATACCAAAATCTCACCGGACCCGAACTAATCACCCTGGCAAGTCACATAACAACTGTAAAGCATAAATCGAGCTGTAAATGGAGGGACGGGGTTGTAATACTCAAAACGATCGGGCGAGTTGTTACATTAAGATTTTTCACTTGAAATTTCTTTGACATTACTATATCAAACAGTTGAACTAATTTATTCTAATTTGTCATTTTTAAGGTAAAAAGTATTAATATTGAAGAAAAAAATAATTCATATCGCCCCAATTTGGGCCTCGAATGTAACTAGTCCAAATCGGCCCGTCTTTTAGATTAAAGGTGAAGATTTGAATGGGGCAAGTGCACACATAGTCATTCTCAAGGATGCTATTTAGTGATTAGCCAGTACTTATTTTGTCTTAAAATTTTAATCTAAAAAATCTCAACTTCAGGACAATTCAGAACATTTTTGTCCTGAAAATTTGGACTTAAAAACTAAAATTCAGGATGCACTGGCTAACTTCTAAATAGCAGCCCTTTATAGTTTCTATCCGGTGTCAATTCTACGATTTGAATTGTTCAAAAAGCCTGACTCCTTGGTTCACTGAATCAGGAAATTATGCCGAACCTTTATAGAACCACCATTTATATTTTGACCCCATTAAAAAAAGTAAAGTCGTCCCGTGCCAGAATTTTAAAGCACATTGCCACAATGTTTAGTCTGACAACGTACTTCAATATTCTAGCAGCGTGTTTCGAAATTCTATTAGCTGTCTTTTAAAATTCTGGCAGTAGAATTTTTAAAATCTTTTTTAACGAGATCAAAATATATATAGTGGTACATAGTTTTATTTGTGCATAGAAAAAATAATAGAAAAAATCTCACAAATATTTAGATATAATAGAAAAAATCTCACAAATACTGATACAAATACACTCCCAAAATCCGGTGTCACTGACTACATGAGCATCTAAATGATAACATAGTCTGTCTAATAAAATATTATCTGGAAATATAGAACAGTACAAACAACTGGAAGGAATGGGAGGAAGGGTTTGCGGACGCCAAGCAGCTACCTCGATAGTCTCCAATAGATAAAGCATCGAAATCTAGCAGTCGCCGTATCCGGAATATATGGATCTGCATATGAAATGTAGAGTATAGTATGAGTACAACTGACTCCATGTACTCAATAAGTAACATGACTAACCTTTGGGCTGAAAGTAGTGACGAGCTCAACAGGTACAGTCCAGTATTGAAATAACAGTACAGAAATGTAGGCATGCTTTCAAGTTCGAGTTAAACTCAGTACAAATAAAATAGATCAATTCTGAATGATATGAGGAATATGACATCTCTATATCTACATGCCAATGTACATGATGTAAGTGATGCACCTCAGTGGAAACCTCGTGTATTCACACTCTCAAAATACTCAATCACTCAGTACTGTATTTGGCCAATCCAGCCCATGGAAGATGCATCCCAAATATAATATCAACTGACAATCAGTCGCTCAATACTGTGTAAGGCTAATCTAGCCCAGGGAAGATCAATCACTCAATATAGATAATTAGGCAAGATCCATGCCAGGAAAAATCCATCCCAAAATGTAAATGATTTGGGCAAGATCCATGCCCACAGAAGCTCCATCCCTCAATATAAATGCTTCGGGCAAGATCCATACCCAGGGAATAACCATCCCTCAATATAAAATCAATCGCACTCACTGTGGGGGTGCAGACTATGAAGGGGCTCCTTCAGCCCAAACATTATAATAATAAGCCATTTAGGCATGTTGTGGCGTGCAACCTGATCCCATAACAATAAAGCCCATAAGGCCTCCTGCGGCGTTTAACCCCGATCCATATAATAGTAAATATATATAAAGCTAATATGGCCTGCTACGGCATCCAACTCGATCCCATAAATATCACTCAGAATCTCTAGTCTCTCGAGCTTACAATGACATGAAACTCATCCCGACATGATGATATGATGTATCAATGAATGATAATAGAGACTGAGATATGATATGCAAATGATGGATGTGACTGAGTACAAAATTATAATTTAAATATATAATTCAACAGCAACACGACCCTGTGGGTCCCAAAAATACAGGCACGTAGCTTAAACATGATCTTTAATACAAGTCTCAACTCAATTTCTCTATGGAAAACTGGAACAACACCTGTGATCACGGCATCTGATGACTCGGCCTCAAGCCTAGCTGGAAAAGCATAAAATCGGGTTGGGCCCCACCACTCGGAGTTGTATCTCTGGGACGGCCCCTAACTGGCTAGCCTCCACCTCTAACAACCTGACCTCCACCTCTAACTATCTGACCCCTGCCCCTAGCTGGCCGGGCGGGCAGTGGAGCAACCGGTGCCGAAATTATGGCACGAGAATACTGCTGAGATCTGTTGCTCGAAAACCTAAAGCAATACCTCCTGATATGACCAATGTTCCCACACTCATAACACCCATCATGTTGTTGTGGATGCTGAAGCCGAAGCTGACCCGAATAGGCCAGATAACCGCTGTAGTGACTCTCGAGTGGTGGTGCACTGATATGAGCTGAATGTGCACTAAATGTTGGCTGCCCAGAGTAAGGCATAATATGACCGTGACTCCCTGAAGCATCGTGAGAAGCCTGAAGTGCTGAATAAAATGTCCTGGGAGGATGACCCCTACCATAAGTACCCATGCCTCCAGATGAGATGCCTCTGAAATTACCGAAATGAAGGGGCCTCTTATCTGACACTGGCCCTCTTTCCTGAGCACGAACTAACTCGATCTGCCTAGCAATATTCATAGCTGTCTGGAAGGAAATATCACTCCCTGTCTCCTTGGCCATCTGAAACCTGATAGTATAAGTGAGTCCATTAATGAATCTCCTCACTCTCTCATTTTCAGTAGGAAGCAAGACGATGACATGACGTGTTAAGTCCACAAATCGAGTCTCATACTGGGTAATAGTCATACTACCCTACTGGAGACGCTCAAATTGCCTACGGTATTCCTCTCTCAGTGTAATAGGAACAAAATTTTCCTGAAATAGCTGTGAGAACTTCTCCCAAGTAAGTGCATGTGAATTCGCTAGTTTAGCAAGTACATAATCTCTCCACCACCTCTTAGCGGAACCAGCCATTTGAAACACAGCAAAATCGACTATGTTGCTTTCAACTATTCCCATGTTCCGCAACACCTCATGGCAACTGTCAAGATAATCCTATGGGTCCTCAGAAGGTGTACCACTGAAGTGAACAGGAAAGAGCTTATAAGTAAACTTGTCCAATCTCAATAAGGCCTCAGAAAACATGGCGGGCCTATCACCGACCTATGCCATAACAATTGACTGAACTATCCCAACTGGCGGGGACTGCTGGAGCCTGATACTTGGGAGCCATCTGCTCTGGGGCGGGAGTAGTAGGACTTTGTGCTCCTGCTCCAGCCTATGAGATGGTTGGTGCCACTGGAAATATACCATTCTAGGCCACACCCTCCATAAGGCTCACCAAACATACTAGAGCGTCTTGAAGCACGAGAGTAGCTATAAATCCTTCCGGGACCTGAACTGGTCCAACATGTACAGTGTGAGCTAGAACCTCCACTTGAAAATCCACCTAAGGCTCCACAATGGGTGTTGCTGCTCGAGATCGAGGCTGGGCTATGCCTCTGCCTCGGTCTCTAGTGCGACCTCGACCTCTACCACTGGTCATAGTTGCCACTGGGGGCTCTGGTCCCTATCCGCCGGTAGATGTATTACGTGTTCTCTCCATCTGCGAGACAATAAGAATAGTAGCGTTCAATCGTCAATAATAGAATAAAATCATACGACAGAGAAGAAAGAAGTGATATTGTTCCTAAACTTCATAGCATCTGGAAGATAAGCACATACGTCTCCGTACCGATCCTTCAGACTCTACTAAGATTGCTCGTGACTCGTGAGACCTAACTAACCTAGTGCTCTGATACCAACTTATCACGACCCAAAATTCCCACCTTCGGGACCGTGATGGCGCCTAACATCTCATTTGCTAGGCAAGCCAATTTTAGAATAAACTTTAACCATTTTTAACAATTCATCTTAATTAAATTGTAAAGAAACCAAATAATTGGAATAATTACTGAATTATAGAAAAACAAATCAAAATGATAACGATGTCTAAATACCATCCCAGAACATGATTCACAAGTGCACGATCTTCTAGAATAATACAAACAAGAGTCTAAATAAAAATAAAGTTGTCTGAGAGAAAGCACACAGCTAAGATAAAGTAGGAGGGGACTGTAACGACCCGACCGATCGTTTTGAACATTTACACTATTTCAACTATTTGAAGTCTTAAATAACTTCCTAACAAGGTATTATGACTTGTGTGAATTGTCTGTTTTGGTTTTAAGGTATTTCAGAGTTAGCTTGGAAGAATAAAATTTCATGTTGGAAGCTTAAGTTAAAATAGTTGACCGGATGGTGACTAATGTGTAAACAACTCCGGAATAGAGTTTTGATGATTTCAACAGCTCTGTATCGTTATTTTGGACTTAGGAGTGTATCCGGAAAATTATTTGGAGGTCCGTAGTGGAATTGGGCTTGAAATGTCAAAAGTTGAATTTTTTGAGAAGTTTGACTGGAGGGTTGACTTATTGATATCGGGGTTGAAATTCGATTCTAAAAATTATATTACCTCGGTTATGTCATTTATGCCTTGTGTGCAAAATTTGAGGTCAATCGGACTTGATTTGAATAGGTTCCGGCGTTGTTTGTGGAAACTTGAAATTTCAAAGTCCTTGAATTTGGAGTATGATTCGTGGTTTTAGCATTATTTGAGGTGATTTGAGGGTTCGACTAAGTTCGTATGGTATTTTAGGACTTGATGGTATGTTTGGTTGAGGTCCCGGGGGGCTCGGGTGAGTTTCGGGGGGTTAACAGATCATTTTTGGCCTTGGTGAGATTGCTGATATCTGCTGCTGCCTTCTTCTGGTTTCCTTATAAGCGATCACATAGGTCCATCCGCGACCACGTAAGCTTATTTGGGGCAGGGATATTTTGTTCTATGCGGTCATGGAGGAAGGAACGCGATCACATAAGTATATTAGGCTATGCTTCGTAAACGCGTGGATGAGGTCGCGTTCGTGTAGAAAGATTTGAGCAGTGGATGAGGGAAGGAAATTGCTCTACGCGATCGCGTGGGTCTGAACGCATTCGCGTAGGTTTGAGAGGCAGTGTTCCACGTTCGCATGGAGTCAACCGCGTTCGAAAAGGCCAAATTTGGGGGCAGTCTCTTTTGTGCTGCGTGATCACGTAAACTAATACGCGATCGCATAAGGTCAATTTTTGGCAGTGGAAATGTGTGCTTCACGATCGCGTGACTTTGTCCGCGATCGCATAGAAGAGAGGTCTGGACAGAAAGTTTAACTTCTGAAAATGGGACTTTGTCCCATTTTTCATTTTTAACGATTTAGAGCTCGAATTGAGGCGATATTTGGGAGATTTTCAGAGGAAACAATGGAGTAAGTGTTCTTAACTCAATATTGGTTAAATTATTCGAATCCATGGTTATTTTTATCATTTAATTGGTGAATTAAGTTGGAAAAGTTTGAAAACCCTCTTAGATAAATTTGAGGATTTGAGAGCTGAATTGTTATCGGAATTTAGTAATTTTGGTATGGTTAGACTCGTGGTTGAATGGGCGATCATATTTTGTAGCTTTTGTCGAGTTCCAAGACGTGGGCCCCACATGCAATTTTTGGAGTTAAAATTCGGATTTTTATGAAAAAATTGTATTTTCATATGGAATTAATTCCAATAAATTAGATTGACTGAAACAAATTAATTGTGTCTAGATTCGAGGCGTTTGGAGGCAAATTCACGAGGCAAAGGCATACCGGAGTAAAGAATTACACGGTTTGAAGTAAGTAACACTTTTAAACTTGGTTCTGAGGGTATGAATCCCCGAATTTGGTAGGATATAAATTGTTTGGAGGTGACACTCATGATAGGTGACGAGCATGTGGACGTGCACCATATAATTTTTGTCTTGAATAAATCTTGTGCAGTTGTAAAGATTAAAGAATCATGTTATTATCTGCACATGTTAGAGAAATTGAGGTGAGACTTTTATTAAAGATCATGTGTAGGCTACGTGCCGATATTTTGGGACCCATGGGGTCGTATTGCTGTTGAATTAATTGTTTCAAAAATATATATTTCACAGTCAGCCATATTCGTCCATTGTGAGGATATTTATGGGATCGAGCTGCGCACCGCAGCAGGCCATATTGGCTATATATATGTGTATTAGTAAATGGATCGAGGCTACCTGCCTGCAGCAGGACAAAATGGCTTTATACATTATTATTGTTCTGGACCGGGGTTGCCCGCCTGCAGCAGGCCTTATTGGATTTACTATTTTATGGATCGGGGTTGCCCGCCTGCAGCAGGCCTTATAGGCTTTGTTATTATACGGATCGAGACTGCCCGCCTGCAGTAGGCCACATTAGCTTTGTATTACGCTTGGGCTGAAGGAGCCCTTCCGGAGTCTCTACACACCCCCAAGGAGCGTAGATGATTATATATATTCGGGATGGACTTCCCAGGGCATGGACTTGCCTTACTTACTGATTATATATATATATTAAGGATGTTACTTTATATATATATATATATATATTTAGGATGGATGTTTCCCAAGGCATGGACTTGCCTTACTTATTTGTATTGTAATGAATTTACCTGGACATAGATCTTGTCCGTATCATTTACATTTGGGGATAAATTACCCCAGGGCTGGATTAGCCTTATCGATACGGAATGATTAACTGTCAGTCGATGTGTATATATATACAAGTTGGAATACCCCTGGGCTGGATTGGCCATAAATAGTACCGAGTGACCGGATAATTTATGACCAGTATTTACATGAGGTCTTTCTACTGAGAAGTCATATTCCTCATATCATGCAGTATTGATCTATTTCACTTGTACTAAGTTTAACGGTTGAACTTGAAAGCATGCCTACATTTCTGTACCATTAGTTAGACTGGACTGTACCTACGGAGCTCATCATTTATTTTAGCCAGAGGTTAGCCTTGTTATTTATTGAGTTGGTTGTACTCACACTACACTCTGCACCTCGTGTGCAGACCCAGGTGCTTTCGGACACATAGATTGTTAGATTTTAGAGTACTATCAGTTGGAGACTATCAAAGTAGCTGCGTGGCGTATGCTGACCTTGTCTCTCTTTCATTCAATTATTGTATCGTTCTATACTTTTAGACAGTGGTTATTTTTACCAGTCAAACATTGTATTCATATTAGATGCTCATGTACTCAGTGACACCGGGATTTGGGAGTGTTATATTTGAAATTGTGAGATTTCTTCCGCTGAATTTAATTATTTTGTTTTCCAATTTAAAAGAAATGGTGGTTTATTGAGATTTTCGGCTTGCCTAGTATTGAGATAGGCGCCATCACGACAGGTGAGATTTTGGGTCGTGACAAGTTGGTATCAGAGCCCTAGGTGACATAGGTCTCACGAGTCATGAGCAGGTTTAGTAGGGTCTTGCAGATCGGTATGGAGACGTCTGTACTTATCTTCGAGAGGCTGCCGAACCCTTAGGAGAATTTCACTTTCTTGTATATTGTTGTGCGAACTTGTTGATTCCGAAAACTAAAAATCATGTTATTCTATTCTCTCATAGATGGTGAGGACACGTACTACTGGATCGGACGGTCAGCTACCAGTGCCACCAGTTAGGGCCACAAAAGGTCGGGGTCGAGGCTGAGGCTGAGGTAAAGGTTGAGGTGTAGCCCGTACCACAGTGGGACCAGCACATGTGCTACCACCACTTCCACCAGCTCAGGCACCAGCTGTGCCCATTGAGATTCCAGGCCTTCAGGACACTTTGGCCCAGATATTAACAGTTTGCACTGGCCTCGCTCAGGTGGTTTCGGCTCATGCCGCACCTGCCACTTTGCAGGCTGGGGGAGGTACTCATACCCCTGTTGCCCGTACTCTAGATCAGGTAGTATAGGGACTTCAGATACCGGGGGCATTACCAGCCCAGCCCGTTGCAGTCGCTCAGGCCCCGGGTTCCTGTTATGTCAGATGATGAGCAGAGAAGACTTGAGAGATTTGAGAGGCTTCGACCTCCACCATTTAGCGGTGCTGAGTCAGAGGATGCTCAGGTTTTTCTGGATAAGTGCCAACGGATGCTTCAGACGGAAGGTATTCTGGAGACAAGTGGGGTCTCGTTCACTACTTTTCAATTTTTTGGGGCTGTATTCAGATGGTGGGACTGTGTCATCTCTCTCACGTTTTCTTTGTTGTTGCACTGAGTCAGTCATCCATGGCATTTCCATACTTGGAATCAGTTGTCGGTTTTAGACAACTGGTACTCACTTGCAATCTCCAAATGCTTTAACTGGTTCCGGCGACCTCCGTTTCATGAAATCACTGGTAGCTTAAAGTTGAGCTCTCTACATTTTTGTGTGTGTGTGTGTGTGAGAGAGAGAGAGAATTAGAGGGCGGGCCATCTTCTTCTTCCCCTCTCTCTCTTTCCCTTTCTCTCTCCCCCCTCCCTTGTGTGTATGGGTGCATCTGTTTCTTTGGATATGTGCAGCTTCTTCCCGGCGAGGACAGACTATTTCTCGGTGTGTTCAGATTGCCGGCATGTTTTGTAAATTCCGGCGACTTCCGAACAACATTCAGGTGGGACACAACAGGACTTGCTAGTGTTCTTGAGCAGATCCGACACGCTTCAGGAAAACTTGCTCCAGGTTCTTTCGTTCTATATCTGGTACTCGTGGTATCGATATTTTTATTGTATTGTTTCTGCTCGCGGGAGTTGGTACCTCCCGTTTTCCAGTTTCCCTTTGTTGTGTGAGTTAAATTGCTGACATCTTACCTCGTACTAGTTTATTTACCGTATTAGTTTGCCTGTTGTTGCAACTTGTATTTTTCTGGTTTGGTATGTTGCCTTGTGTGATAGTGATTCCCCTTACTCTGTCGTAGGTAGAGTGGCTGTGGTCTGGGATGGTTGAGTGAGGTCATGTCCTCGGGGGGAACGGGGGGTGGGGCGGGAGGTAGGGCAGGGTTTAGGGGGTGGGGCGGGAGGCAAGGGAGGTAAAGGGAACAAGGGTGTCTGTAGGTTGAGAATTGGGTCATGGAATGTAGGTACATTGACGGGTAAATCTATATAGTTGGTGAAGATCCTCCAGAAGAAGAGGGTCAATATAGTGTGTGTGTCCAGGAGACAAGGTGGGTTGGGTCGAGGGCGAGGGACGTGAACGGGTATAAACTTTGGTACTCAAGAGTCCAGAAAGGTAAGAATGGAGTGGGCATCTTGGTGGATAGCGAACTTAGAGAGTCTGTGGTTGAGGTTAGACGAGTGAATGATAGATTTATGACTATTAAGTTGGTGGGTGGAGAGTGCACCCTAAACATCGTTAGCTCCTATGCGCCGCATGTGGGCCTAGATAAGGAGGTTAAACGTCGCTTCTGGGAAGGGTTAGATGAGATTGTGCATCAGATTCTGCCTGCTGAGAAGCTATTCATATGAGGGGATTTCAATGGGCATATTGGGTCGACCGCAGGTGGTTATGGCGAGGTGCATGGAGGCTTTGGTTTTGGGGAGTGGAACGGAGGAGGTACATCGTTGTTGGACTTCGCTAAGGCTTTTGGGTTGGTGATTGCGAACTCTAGCTTTCAGAAGAGGGAGGGGCATTTGGTTACTTTTCAAAATGTGATGGCGAAGACCCAGATTGACTATCTCCTCCTCAGGAGGTGTGACAGAGGGTTGTGCAAGGATTGCAAGGTGATTCCGGGTGAGATACTCGCGATGCAGCATAAGCTCTTGGTGATGGACATTGGTATTATGTTAAAGAGGAGGAAAAGGTCTATTCGAGGAAGATCGAGAATCAGGTGGGGAGCCTTAACTAAGGATAAAGCCCAAGCATTAGAAGGGCGGTTGTCAGCTATGGGAGCTTGGAGGAGCAGTGGTGACGCGAGCATTATGTGGTCAACGATAGCTGACTGTATAAGGGAGGCTACGAGAGAGGTGTTAGGGGTCTCGACGGGTGTCTCTGGTGGGCACAAAGGAGACTGGTGGTGGAATGAAGTGGTCCAAGGTAAAGTGGAAGCAAAGAAGGAGGCGTACCTGAAGTTAGTGGGGAGTATAGGTGAGGAGGAGAGGCGAGTGTGCATGGATAGGTATAAGGAAGCTAGGAAGAAGGATAAGCTGGCGGTCACAGAGGCTAAGACTGTGGCTTATGGTCGTATATACAAGGAATTGGGGGGAAAAGGTGGGGAGAAGAAGTTATTCCGGCTGGCCAAGTTGAGAGAGAGGAAGGCTCGGGATTTGGACCAAGTGAGATGCATCAAGGATGAAGATGGTAAAGTATTGATGGAAGATGCCTAGATTAAGAGGAGATGGCAGACTTACTTTCATAAACTTCTGAATGAAGAAGGGGATCGGGATATTGTGCTAGGCGAATTGGAGCATTCCGAGAGTCAACGTGACTTTGGGAACTGCAGGCGTATCGAGGTTGAGGAGGTCGTGGGAGCTATGCGTAAGATGAGTAAGGGCAGAGCGACCGAGCCAGATGAGATTCCGATGGAATTTTGGAAGTGTGTGGGGAGAGCAGGTTTGGAGTGGTTGACTAGGTTATTTAATATTATTTTTAAGGGGAAAAGGATGCCGGATGAGTGGAGGTGGAGTACGGTGGTTCCATTGTATAAGAACAAAGGTGATATCCAGAGTTGTAACAATTATAGGGGTATCAAATTACTGAGTCACACCATGAAAGTGTGGGAGAGGGTGGTTGAAGCGAGGGTGAGGATGACAGTATCTGTATCCGATAACCAGTTCGGGTTCATGCCGGGTCGTTCGACTACAGAATCTATCCACCTTGTTAGAAAGTTGGTGGAACTATACAGAGAGAGGAATAAGGATCTGCACATGGTGTTTATTGACCTAGAGAAAGCGTATTACAAGGTTCCTAGAGAAATTCTCTGGAGATGCCTGGAGGCAAAAGGTGTGTCGGTTCCCTACATTATGGTGATTAAGGACATGTATGATAGGGCTAAGACTCGGGTTAGGATAGTAGGAGGTGACTCTGAGTATTTTCCGGTTGTAATGGGGTTACACCAAGGTTCTGCGCTCAGTCCGTTCTTATTCGCCCTGGTGATGGACGCGTTAACACACCATATTAAAGGGGATGTGCCATGGTGCATGCTATTCGCCGATGACATAGTTCTGATTGATGAGTCGCGAACCGGTGTTAATGAGAGGCTGGAGGTTCGGAGACAGGCTCTTGAGTCTAAGGGTTTCAAGCTGAGCAGGACGAAGACGGAATACCTGGAGTGTAAGTTCAGCGCTGAGCCAGGGGAAGTGGGCGTGGATGTGAGGCTTGATTCGCAGGTCATCCCGAGTAGAGGCAGCTTCAAGTACCTTGGTTCGGTTATCTAGGGGGAGGGGAGATCGACGAGGATGTCACACACCGTATTGGGGTAGGATGGATGAAGTGGAGGTTAGCATCTGGAGTCCTATGTGACAAGAGAGTACCACCGGTACTCAAAGGTAAGTTTTATAAAGCGGTGGTTAGACCGGCCATAATGTATGGGGCTGAGTGTTGGCCCGTTAAGAACTCACATATCCAGAAGATGAAAGTAACAGAAATGAGGATGTTGTGGTGGATGTGCGGGCACACTAGGATAGATAAGATTAGGAATGATGATATTCGGGAGAAGGTGCATGTGGCTCCCATTGATGATAAGATGTGGGAAGCGAGGCTTAGATGGTTCGGACATGTTCAGAGGAGAAGCCTAAATGCTCTGGTACGGAGGTGTGAGCAGCTGGTTACGGAGGGCACGAGAAGAGGTAGAGAGCGGCCTAAGAAGTATTGGGGAGAGGTGATCAGGCAGGATATGGCGAGGCTCCAGATTTCCGAGGACATGACACTTGATAGGAAGATGTGGAGGTCGAGTATTAGGGTTGTAGGTTATGAGGTAGTTGAGTCGTGCCTTACTTCGTAACATGGTGAGACTAGCCATGTAGGGTTTTTTTCTAAGATAACTAGTGGAAATGTTGTGGCTTACTATTTCGTTTTTCAGTGCATGTCCTATTTACTAGCTATCGCTTTTGCTTTACATCTTTCTTCTAGATTTCATGGTGTTCCTATTTTTCTTATGACTGTTGTGGTGATACTAATATTTACTAATATTGTCTCCCTTTACTTTGCATCTTTCTTCTAGATTTCATGGTGTTCCTATTTATCCTATGATTGTTATTGTGATACTAATATTGTCTCCCTTTTTGCCCTTTTGTCTTTTTTTTTTGAGCCGAGGTTCTTTCGAAAAAAGCTTCTCTACTCCTTCGGGGTAGGGGTAAGGTCTGCGTACACACTACCCTCCCCAGACCTCAGTAGTGGGATTTTACTGGGTTGTTGTTGTTGTTGTTGTTGCCTTCAGATGGTGGAAGGCTTATGAGAGAAGCAAGTCGGTTGGTGCAGTACCACTTACATGGTAAGAGTTCTCTGTTCTCCTTTTGGAGAAGTTTGTGCACAGACAATTTAAGCAGTTACATCAGGATGGCATGTCCGTGACGCGGTACGAGATGCAATTTTATGAGTTAGCTCGTCACGCAGTTTGGTTGGTTCCCACTGGTAGGGAGAGGATTAGGAGGTTCATTGATGGCTTCACGTATCAGCTGCGGTTGCTTATGACTTGGGAGAGGGTATCTGGTGCCATTTTTGACGAGGTGGTTGATATTGCTCGACAGATAGAGGTAGTCCATAGCCATGAGCATGGTGACAGGGAGGCTAAGAGGCCCCGAGGTTCGGGCAGTGTTGGTGGGGTACCTTCTGGAGGGCAGTTCTACCACAACAGGGGTCGTCCAGTTCATCGTGGTGCATCATCCAGCTATGGTTCATATAGTTTTCATCAGAGTCGGTCATCTCTTAGTGCATTTCCAGCCCCGAGTACGCTCTGTGCACCATCAGTTCAAGGATCATATGTACCAGGCCCTTTTGGTATTCATTGGTATTCTTCGAGATGGCATGCTATGAGTGTAGAGAGATAGGCCATGTAAGGAAATATTGTCCCCATCGTACGCGAGGTACAGTTCAGCAGAGGAATCAGGATACTACTTATGCACCAGTTGCTCCACCACCCGCTCAACCAGCTTAGGGTGGAGCTCAGTCAGCTAGGGGTCTCCCAAGAGGGGGAGGCCGATCTGGTGTCGGTCAGGCCCGATTTTATGCTTTTCCTGCCAGGCCAGATGCTATTGCCTCAGATGCAGTGATCACATGTATTGTTTTAGTGTGCCACAGGGAGACTTCTATATTATTTGACCCTGGTTCCACTTATACATATGTATCATCGTATTTTGCTCATTATCTGGATATGCCCTGTGAGTCCTTAGTTTCACATGTTCATGTATCTACGCCGATGGGCGATACTATAATTATGTACCGGGTGTATCGGTTGTGTATGAGAATTATTGGGGGACGAGACCAGAGTTGGTCTTTTATTGCTTAGTATGGTCAATTTACATATTATCTGGGTATGGTGAGATATCAAATGTTTTGTTATATGGCCGCCTTGGGCCAAGTGGGGGAGTCCGCTATCTACGATTTGATTGCGCTTTATGAGTATATGAAAATTGTGGTATGAGTGAGTTATTATTTGTGAATGATGTAGTGCGCACGGAGTATGAATTTGATAGGTTGTATTAAAGTAGAGTTATTTCTTTGAGTGTTGATGTGCTAATGGGGCACGTGTCTTTTGGCCCATTTGGGCGGTGTAATGTGGATTTGAACAAAGGGGGTGACTCTCGAGAAAGTTCTAATGGATTCAAGATTAATATGTAACAATTGAGAATTTTTGGCGGATTTGTTTATGGCTAAAATCTGATATTTAAGTTGGATGGTGTCGAAACTTGTGGCATTTTTGTATATCATTATGGGTTTTATATTTCGGCATCAGGAAGGTGAATGAAACGGCATTAGACTCAAATAATGTATTTTCAGAGTGGGTGTTTCAGTTGTGGTATTTATAGGGGTAATTATGATGTGGTGAGACTGTACAGATGTTTTGGTGGCAATATTCTTGGGTTTTGATGACCTACGTGGTTACGTTGAGTTAGAGGAATTTAGTTTTAATAGCTTGGTTATGTGCAGATAAATTTCAAAGTGTTCTTGATAGTTTCTACCATAGTTTGAACCAGATATTTTCTACTGGTGTGGGAAACATGTTGTGTATTGTGATTTTTTCCTGGAAGGAAGTAAGAGGAAGGTTTCTAACTAATAAGGTATGTAATTTACTGGTGACTAAGAGTTGATAATGGGATTCTTGTGTTTCTCGCATGATGGCATAATAGATGTGGTGTATTGTGCGGGAATAGGATTTACATGTACAAGGTGACAGTTCAAGTTTTGAAGAGAAGGTAACGAATGTTGGACAACATGGTCAGTTTCAGATATTTTGACGAATGTTATAACCGCTCGGTAGTTCCTGAGAAAGGTGCGCATTTCGAAAGACGCATTATGTTCTGACTTTCGAATGTCATCGGTATTGCGATACTCACATAGTTAATAGACTACTGATATACGAGTTATTGATATGTGGAACAGAGGAATTATGGAAATATTCCTAGTGGGGTGATCGTGCATGAAGGATGTGATAGCCATGCGGGTGCTGGAGTTGTGATAATTTACGATGGTTCATGTGTACTTATTTGATTGCTCCTGTATGATATGCTTGGATTAGAGGCCTGTGAGCATGTCAGGCGGATTATGTTATTGGCACGTGAGTTGTCCGTGCGGATCCATGTATTGATATTTTTGTCACGTGAGTTATCCGTGCGGGTACAGATATTTATATTATTGACGCGTGAGTTGTCCGTGCGGGTCCAGATATTGATACTATAGCACGTGAGTTGTCCATGCGAGTGATGTTAATGTGAGCTCTAGAAGAGCTGGTTACTGTTATTAAATTTGTGTGTCTTGGTTCTACTATATATAATGAGCTTATAACATTACGGTTGTAGTGGTGCTTGTTGAACTTGCAATATGGTTTTTTTCCTTGAGACATCTCCCATATTTGGGTACATAGATTGCGCAGTAGTGGATGGAGTTATATTGACGCGGCGTGTCTGTGGGATAGTTGTGTTTAATAATATAAGGTCATTAGATCTAGAATGGGTACTACCAGGCTTGATTATGGTATATTCAAGAGGATTATGGTTCTGGTTGGGGCAAGAGAGCTCCATGGCTAGTTGATCTGATGAGTGGTTATGAGTTTTGATTGTTTCTTTCATCATTGGCAGTGTACAAAGGTTTTGGAATGAGGTTCTGTTGAATGCGAGGTTTTAATACTTGTACTTGGTTGGTTTGGAGTAATTACTGTGATTGTGATCGGGAATGGTGCTGCGAGCATGTGAGTTGTGTAGTATGTAATGTGAGTATATCTGGGGTTATGGCTATGGCTTGATACAGATTGTTCAGACTTATACGGTGTGTGAGATTTAGATCTTAGAAAGAATTCTGGGTGTTAGAAATTGGGCTCCAAGTTTTGGGCTAAGGTTAAATTAATGATTTTAAGTTGTGTTATGTTGTCAGGCCTATATAGAATAGGGTGACATGGGATCACCTAGGTATGTGCATGGTAAGAAGGAACAGTGATTTAAAGGCTTAGGAACAACTCTTGGCACGTTCGAGGACGAACGTATATTTTAGTGGGAGAGATTGTAACGACCCGACCGGTCATTTTGAACATTTACACTACTTTCAACTATTTGAAGTCTTGAATAACTTCCTACGAGGTATTATGACTTGTGTGAATTGTCGATTTTGGTTTTAAGGTATTTCGGAGTTAGCTTGAAAGAATAAAATTTCAAGTTGGAAGCTTCAGTTGAAATAGTTGTCCAGATGGTGACTTATGTGTAAATGACCTAGGAATAGAGTTTTGATGATTCCAATAGCTCCGTATGGTGATTTTGGACTTAGGAGCGTGTACGGAAAATTATTTGGAGGTATGTAGTGAAATTAAGCTTGAAATGCCAAAAGTTTTGATTATTTCATTTTCCATTTTTAACGATTTGGAGCTCGGATTGAGGCGAGTTTTGGGATATTTTCTGAGAAAACATCGGGGTAAGTGCTCTTAACTCAATTTTGGTTAGATTACCCAATCCGAGCCGTGAGCTCTTTATTGTGAAAAAATATTATTGATGATTTATTTTGGCATGAGCCGTGAGCTCTTTATTGTGAAAATATATTGTTGTTGAATTGTTTTGGCAAGTTAAATTATTTGAGCACTTGAGGTGCATATTGTGATATTGATACGCCTGCGGTGGTATAAGGTGGGTATTGAAACGTATGCGGTGAGATAAGGGTGGCTTGATGCGCGTGGCTAGTAGGGGAACTACTAGAAGTCATGCGGTGTGATAAGGATGGCTAAAACGCGGGATGCTATTTCGGAAAAAATATTTTCTTCAAAATAAATTGTATAGGCTCCCGCGGTGAGATAAGAAAAGGAGATATTGTGAATTTATTTATGATTTGGGACTACGTGGCGGTACCTCGTGAGTACCCTTGTTTATATTGATTTATGGCCATAGTTGCCTTTGATTATTTGTTGTGATTTCATAAAGTTGAAAGGAATTCTGTTTTGATTCCACGAGATATTATTTGCCATTATTTTGTGTAATTAAATGGTGACATGCTACTTGATTCATTTTCATTGTCATTTTATTTTATTATATTGTTAAACATTTTACCATGCAATTATTATTTTTCAGTAGGGCCTGACCTGACCTCGTTACTACTCTACCGAGGTTAGGCTTGGCACTTACTGGGTACCGCTGTGGTGTACTCATACTACGCTTCTGCACATCTTTTTGTGCAGATCCAGGTACTCCTTACCAGCCCCGACATCAGTGAGTTACCTGTACATGGAGACTTCGAGGTATATCTGCCAGCGTCTGCAGACTCCGGAGTCCCCTTCTATCATTATTATGTTGCTTCCTTATTTTCTTTAGACCTTGATATATATAGAGACATTGAGGATAAATTCTTAAAAGCTTGTGACTTATTTTTACCAGGTTTTGGGAGTTGAAATTGTTTGAATTGTAGTTTATTTATTTCAGATTTAAATTTTTATTCTGCATTGATAAGCTTACCTAGTCTTAGAAACTAGGTGCCATCACGACATCCTACGGAGGGAATTTGGGGTCGTGACAAGCAGGCCAGAATGGCTTTATATATTATTATTATTATTATTATTATTATTATTATTATTATTATTATTATTATTATTATTATTATTATTATTATTTTGGATCGGGGCTGCCCGCCTGCAGTAGGCCTTATTGGCTTTACCATTTTATGGATCGGGGATGCCCGACTGCAGCAGGCCTTATAGGCTTTGTTATTATACGGATCGGGACTGCCCGCCTGCAGTAGGCCACATTGGCTTTGTATTACGCTTGGGCTGAAGGAGCCCCTCCGGAGTCTGTACACACCCCTAGTGAGCGTAGATGATTATATATATTCAGGATAGACTTCCTAGGGCATGGACTTGCCTTACTTACTGATTATATATATATTCGGGATGGATTTTTCCCAAGGCATGGATGTGCCTTACTTATTTGTATTGTCCGTATCATTTACATTTTGGGATAAATTACCCCAGGGGTGGATTAGCCTTATACGGTACTGAATGACTGACTGTCAGTCGATGTGTATATATATACGAGTTGGAATACCCCTGGGCTGGATTGGCCATAAACAGTACCGAGTGACCGGATAATTTGTGACCGGTATTTACATGAGGTCTTTCTACTGAGATGCCATATTACTTATTGAGTTGCTTGTACTCATACTACACTTTGCACCTCGTGTCCAAATCCAGGTACTTTCGGACACGGAGATTGTTAGCTTTCAGAGTACTATCAGTTGGAGACTATCAAGGTAGCTGCTTAGCGTCCGCTGACCTTGTCTCTCTTTCCTTCAGTTATTGTACTGCTATATACTTTCAGACAGTGATTTTTTTTTATCAGTCAAACATTGTATTCATATTAGACGCCCATGTATTCAGTGATACCGGATTTTGGGAGTGTTATATTTGAAATTGTGAGATTTCCTCCACTGAATTTAATTATTTCATTTTCAAATTTAAAAGAAATGGTGGTTTATTGAGATTTTCGGCTTGCCTAGTATTGAGATAGGCGCCAGCATGACATATGAAATTTTGGGTCGTGACATGGACTTCAATGCTGCGAACGTCGTGCAACTATACCTCAAGTCTCCTCTGATACCTAAATTCGAGCGAATCTACAGTACATCGCTAGGACCAACTCCGGTATCTGCACAAGAAGTGCAGAGTGTAGTATGAGTACAACCGACCCCATATACTCTGTAAGTGCCGAGCCTAACCACGACGAAGTAGTGACGAGGCTAAGGCGGGTCGCTTACATTAACCTGTACGCAATAATAATAATAATAACAATAATAACAATAACAATAACAATAACAATAAAAATAACAATAACAAAAACAAAAACAATAACAAAAACAAAAACAATAACAATAACAATAACAATAATAGGAAAAGAAGTAAGACCGATAAATCATATCAATAGTTGAAGTCAATTCAGCAGTTATAAACCTTCAATTAATTTCCTTTGCGGCGTGCAACCCGCTCCAACAACATAGAATAAAATATGTTGCGGCATGAAACCCGATCCAACAATATAATCTTTCAATAAAAATTCGTTGCGGCGTGCAACCCGCTCCAACAATATAAACTTTCAATAATTCCATTGCGGCGTGCAACCCGCTCCAACAATATAAACTTAAAATAAATCCGTTGTGGCATGCAACCCACTCCAACAATATAATTTAACAACTCTTAAATGTAAAAATACTCCAATAAATACCACATTTAATAGAAAATTATTAGGCAACAAAACATACAATAATTATGATTTATTTGGAAAACAAGTAATGACAAGTAGCAATTAATTGTAGAAATCAGGGAGAAAATAGAAAATTTAATATTTAATGTGCTAAAAGTCAAGTAGCAAATAAGACACATAATTCAAATAAGCATGTAGCAATTATAGCATGAATTCAACACATAATATTGGACAAGAAATATGAAAAAAATAATTAATATAATAATTAATTCATGATTTAAAATAATTTATGATTTTTAGATAAATATGCAAACAATCAATTTGACAACGTATAGGCACTCGTCACCTCGCCTATATGTCGTTACACATGAAATTCACGAAACAAATAATTCAAGGGTTTTATTCCCTCAAGTCAAGGTTAACCACGACACTTACCTTACTTCGCAATTCAAGTGATCACTCGACCACAACTTTTCCTTTTGAATTAGCCTCCAAACTAATCAAACCTATCAATTATTCACATTTCAAAAGAGATTTCATTTAAGTCATTTTCGAAAAAGTCAATCAAAAGTCAACGTGGGGCCCACTTTTTGGAACCCGACGAAAAAATTACGGAATCGGACATCGGTTCCGGTACGAGTTCAACCATACTAAAATTTTCGAATTCGGACATCAGATTGTCTTTAAAATACTACGTTTCGGTTTTGAAAAGTTTTACAAAAATTCTAATTTCTTTCATGTAAATCCGGAAGCCGCAGAAGTGAAGACGATCGCATCTGCGATCATAGCACCGCAGAAGCGGGAGCGCTCCTGCATCCCAAGCTTCTTAGAAGCGAAGCTTCTCCCCTGGTCTCAAAGTTGCAGAAGCAACATTGCCTCCGCAGAAGCGATCACGCACCTGCGGCCAAAATTGCGCAGGTGCGAAACACCAGAACCAGACCTGCAATTTTTTATCAAAATGGTCTGAAACACGTCTGAAACTCACCCGAGCCACTCGGGACTTCGTCCAACACTACTAGAAATTTGGTAAAAACTGACCACGGTCGATCGACCTCAAAAATCGGCCAACAAACCGACCAAAGTAGGTCGGTTTTTCAAAATATTTTAGTTTTTAATTTTATTTTATGAAACCGACCAACTTTAGTCGGTTTTCTTTGGCGAAAAAATACGGAAAATTATTGTTGAGTCCCGCAAAATTTATTTTTCAAGAAACCGACCAACTTTAGTCAATTTTTCATTTAAAATAAATTAAAATTAATATTAAAAAAAGGACCGAAATCGATCGATTAATTCGGCCAGTCATTTTAAAAAACCGACCAAATTCGGTCGATAATTTTATTTTTTAATCAAACTGACAAACTTTAGTCAATTATTTTCGTGCGAAAATATAATTAAAGAGTATAAATCAAATAAAAGACAGTCTTAAAATAAAATGCACCAATGGTCTAGTGGTAGAATAGTATCGTGCTACAGTACAGACCCCGGTTCGATTCCCAGATGGTGCATTTGTTAATTACATAATTACAATACCGACTAACTTTGGTCGGAAAAAATCGACCAACCTTGGTCGAAAAAATCCGACCAATTTGGTTAGTAATTTCCGACCAACTTTGGTAAGCATGCCCTTCCGATCTTCAAAATACCGTCCACACGTAAATGGTCGCGTTTTGGATGGTTATTGGCCATTACCCACCCACTTTGGTCGGTTTATTTGGACGGTTTTGCCCAGATTTGTAGTAGTGCAATTATACCAACCAGTCCCGTAACATAACGCAGACTTACTCGGGGTCTCAAATAACGTCAAATAACTTTGAAATTATAATTCACACTTCGATTTGGACTTTTTAGTTTCAAAACTTTACAAAACTCGTGTCGAAACGTATTAAATGAATCCACAATGATTTCAAATTTGGCGCACGAGTCATAAATGATATAACGGAGCTATTCCAACTCTCGAAATCTCATTCCGAGTCCGATATCGATAAAGTCAAATTCACGGTCAAACTTTGGAATCTTTAAGATTTCAAACTTTCAATTTTCAATAAATGGCGATAACTCAAGCTAGGGACCTCCAAATTAAATTTCGGGCATACGCCCAAGTCCCAAATCACGATACAGACCTACTGAAACTGTCAAAATAGTGATCCGGGTCCGTTTGCTTAAAATGTTGACCGAAGTCAACTCAAATGAGTTTTAAAGATCTATTTCACATTTTTATCAATTTTGCATATAAAAACTTTCCGAAAACTTTATGAACTGCGCACGCAAGTCGAGGAATGCTGAAAGGTGCTATTCGAGGTCGTAGAACACAAAAATGAATATTAAATTTAAAGATGACCTTTCGGGCCATCACAATATTTGTCACAATATAAGCTCATGGCACGTATATCTGATTTGATCCAACAAACCTCACGAATTTATCTCTCGGGCTACGTCATCATCAAGTTCAAAGTGGACGTACCATAAAGTGACATATTCAAAAAGTTGCCAACTTAAAAACTTAGACCCATTCTCATCGACCCACCCACCATCACGGGCATCACATTAGTAGAAAATAAGATAAAAAAATATCTCATTTTCGTCATCGATGTGCCACTAAAAATTCATATTTACGGTGCTCGTCTGTTTCAGAAATTGAGTCAATGCAAAACGAATAAATTAAGGAATAATGTCAAATGACTTCTCTTTACAATACGATTTATCACCATGTCGCAAGCTGAAGTTATTCTGTAGGGTTTAGGTTTAAATGATCAATGCAAGAGATGGATATTTCAATTGTAAGATTCTCTGTTTGAAATATTTTCAATGTGTTATTCTCTGTTATTGAAATTATTTGGAATTTTATAGTTTTTGGAGTTTTTCTTTCATATTACTCTATCTAACAGGGTTGACTGATTTATTCTAAGGTTTATTTATACAAATTGTCGGCTAAATTCATTGTTTATCTTTTTCCTAGCGGGTACACATACACTATACATTGATTATACACAGTTATACACATACTATACATGAATTATACATATATTATGCATTCGTTGGCTATTTTTAGTTTAAGCGATTTGGTGGACTCTTTGAAGGTCAAAATTGAAGATCCAAATTAGGGAATTGGATCAGATGGCTTGATAATACAGTTTTAATGGATCACATAAGGAAAAACATGGGATTTTGCATAAATAGCCGGCCGAATTTACTATTTACTTTTTCTAACTCGATGTATAGATTATATACGGATTATACGCATATTATACATTCATCGATTTTTTGAAGTTTAAGTGGTTGGGTGAACGACTATTTAGGTTAAGTTTTCAAATAAAATCGTCGCATAACTAATGCGGTATTAAATAGTATCAATAATAAGTGTAAATCTGTGTGTTAATTTATGCAAGATAAGAAACTTGACAGAGATTAGACTATTTAATGATATAATACCCTTTGTAAATTAAGTAACTCATGCATAAAAATCTCCTCATTACTAATCATTGCATAACAATGCATAAGTAAATCTAAAACCCATAGAACCCATAATTATTAGCATTTAAAAGTCATCGTTCTAAAATCTAAAATTCCTAATGTTGAAATCATAGCTTTGCCTCATACTATTAGCAAATTAGGAGTCGGTCTTTTCTGTTTATCTAGCAGTTCCACCGTTGTTTGCTTTAGCAACTGTAAAAGCAGACAAAGTAGGAACCATTTTTTGTTAGAACTACTAAAGTACTTGCTAGAACATCTGATAATGTATATATTTTAGATGATCATAGCACTAGTAATAGCACTACGTACCTTTTGTAATTATGCCTAAGTAATATATTATCCTTTTAGCCAAAAAGAAAAATAGAAGTCGTCCTTGGCTATCAACTAATAGAAGGCATTGCATGAAAAATAGAAGATGTTCCATAGGCAATGGAAGAAGAGAAGGCATTGCATGAAAGAGAAGAGATTATCAAGTTAGCCATAGTGACCTGAAACCAAGAAAGAAAGGACTGTACCATCAATATATAAAATATATTAAATGAGCTTTCCAAAATGGTGCACGACAAGTCATCCTTGGCTACCAAATAAGACTCGTTTCACTATGCTATACCTCTCTTCTATCTCCTTCTTCTTTCTTCGTAAATTAACTTGAACACTACCAAAAAAAAGCAAATCGGATATCGTCGAAAATATTTCTGAAGGGCCTTCCCGTCAGAAATTCCTTTCCGACGAGCCAATTTACGAGGGGATACCCGTTCGGAATTTCATATTTTTAGTAGTGATAGAAGAATGAAAAGTCTAGCATAAAAGAGAAGAGCATTTCAAGATAGCCAAGGAGACTGCCTGAAACCAAACAAAAAAGGCTACCAATATTAAATGGTGTAATCAAAACACCTTTTAAAATAATGGAGCAGGCAAGTCATCCTTGGCTACTAAACAAATATGACTCTCCTCTTAATGTAAGATCTCTCTTCTTTATTGAGATCATTCTTAATATCTGATCGAATTTTCACATAAGAACTAATAAAGAAAAGAAAAACAAAAGTAATAAGATATAGTGTTCTATATATGTCTAATGGGTATCAAAATTGTTCTATAGAAGCTTTTACATGGATGCACACTTGTATGAACTCAATTTTATACTAATTTATTTTTAATATTGACACGCTCGGCATAAGTGAACCAACTTATTAATGTACAGATGCACTACACAAGCTCCAATTATTTTTGAGTAACGATACAATTAACAAATTCTAACGTTTTGCTCATAACGATACAAGTAATGTCCCCTAATCATGATGTTTATAACCTGTGTAGTGCAACTCTTCTCAAATCATAGATAGAGAAATCAGGCAAATGAATTAAAGCCTCGATTTAGGAAAGGAAACAAAAATACAAAACAATCCCAAAACCAAAATAAATAATCGAACCGAAGAAGAACTGAATAAAATTGAAACTTTTTCGACCAACCTATCTGTAAAATAAACGGAATAAACTGGAAACTTAGTTGAAATGCAGGTTGAGTGAGTTATCAAAGATAAAAGGCGTCCTAATTCTCACAACAACTAAGCATAGACTACAACAATCGGAAAAGATTGAAATATGAAAAAAAAAATGGTGATAGAAATTGAGGAATTTACCGAAAAAGTCTAGCATCTTTAGTTTTAACCAAGGACCAAGTTTCCAAACGAGAAGGGAAAACTCAAACTCGAAGAGTTGCGGCAGAATTTTAGAGTGTTTCAAAGTTTCTAGGGTTTAGGATCTGTAGAGAAGGGATTTTTAGGTCTTAGCGTTTAGTGTTTAGTTATTTTATTTATTTGTTTCTATTTTTTTAAGAATATTATTTATTTATTTGTTTCTTTAGCAAGATAAATTTGGTACCCGCGCCTTCTCCGGCTAACAACAACAACAACAACAACCCAGTATAATCTCACTAATGGGGTATGGGGAGGGTAGTGTATACGCAGACCTTACCCCTACCCTGGGATAGAGAGATTGTTTCCGATAGACCATCGGCTCCCTCCCTCCAAGAACTCCCACCTTGCTCTTGGGGTGACTCGAATTCACAACCTCTTGGTTGGAAGTGGAGGGTGCTCCCCACTAGAGCAACCCACTCTTGTCAAATTTAAGAGAATTAGGGACCAGATATTTATGTTATAGGAGCCAGGTTTATTCTCTTCGTAATTAATTTGAGATTTAGGGACCAGATAAATAACTCGTCTTTATAAGCACACTTTTAGGGACCAAATTTTTAACTCGTCGCGGGTTGTTGGTCGCTAAAATGCCATTTTCTTGTAGTGCAGTGATGAAGTTAGGATTTTCATTCAGGAAATTCAAAATATAAAAAAATAAACACACAAAAAAATTATTTGAATTTAATGTCTACTACATTAACTTAAAAGGTAATTTTGACCTTATAGTATAATAGTATAATTTTTCGACGAAGGAAAATCGGACGAACTCCCTTGCGCCTCCACCACCTCCACACTCAGTAGGACAAAAACTGTAGGAGGTAATAATCTTCAGAGTGAGAGAATAATTTCATTTGATATTACTACAGTACTTGCTATTTTTACTCAAATTGAAGTCATGTCCTTTTCTATGTTTTGAGAAAAGCTATGTATTCTTAGGTGTTGTGAAAGAAGAACCGAGCTAGCTTTTAAAACCCAAAAAGATGTCAAATTAATTCAAGAGAAGATGTTTAGGATATGGTCTAAGGCCAAAATAAATTTATTATTGAATACTCCTATTAATTTCAACTTGAGGAAGTTTTAGATCATGGTATTCCCGAGCAATAGCATATGCGTTGCTCCTATGAGAAATATATTTGTGTGGTTGGATGCTGAATGAGTTCATGTTTAGATAAAAGTGTTGAAATTGACAATAATAGTTGATGCATTTATAAAAACGGCACTACAAGAAAATAGCTATTTTCCGATTGCCAAAACGATCGGAATTCGGTCAGAAAAAGTTGATTTCCGACTACATTGCGATTGAATTATCGTGGTCGCAAAATAGTTGGTCTGAAATAGTTTGCGATCGAATCGGTCCGTAATTTGCGACTACCGTAGTCGGAAAGAAAAAAAAAGGAAAACTACTAATAAATGTCAACTGTCCGACTGACGTGGTCGCAAATAATTTAAATTAAATATTTATTTTATATTAAATTCTCACTATGTCGGTCACAAAAGGTATAATAATTGTTACTTTAATTAATGTTTCTCACCAGAACGGTCTCAAATAATATAAAGTACTTTTACTATATTTAACTTTTCCCACCATTATGGTCACAAATAATTTAAATTAAATATTTATTTTATATTAAATTTCCACTACGTCGATCGAAATTTGAATTTAATATTATTTATTTAAGTATCTTTCCCACTACTGCGGTCGCAAAATTAATTTTATATTATTTAATATATTTAATTTTCCCACTACATCAGTCGCAAATTCTCACGACCTAATTTCACCTATTGGTCGTGATGGCACCCAACACTATAGCTAGGCAAGCCAACTAATAAATTAAACATATAGCGATAAAATTTAAATCCAAGAAAAATAATAAGATACCAAATTCTACCAATGTGTGTGCCAAGACCCGGTGTCACAAGTGTATGCGCATCTAGTAGATTATACAAAACTCCAAATACTGTCTGAAATGAAAATAGACAGAATTAAAAATATAAGAAGAGGCATTGGTAGCTACAGGACGGCTCAGAAAGGCAGCTCACCACTATGCCCCTGGATAACGAGGATGTGCGATGATAGGTCCTCCACTAGTATCTGTCTGAGATCCTTCACAAAAAGTGCAGCAAGTGTAGCATGAGTACGTAAACAACGTGTACCCAGTAATTATCAAGCCTAATCTCGAAGTGGTAGAGACGAGATGACCGACTTTGACACTCACTAAGGGTCAACAATAATAAATGGAATAAATTATAATTATTCAAATCAGCATGATTTACAGAGTTAACAAAATTTTTATTCAGTTAGCAGAAATAATAAAAATCCTTCAAATGCAACAATTTCCAATCTATTAATTAAATCCTTCAATTTCAATAAAAATTCTAATTTATCAAATAGCTTTCAAGCTGCAATTCAATTTTAATAAATTTTCAATTTATCAAATAGCTTTACAAGCTGCAATAAACTGTCCAAGTATCGTATAATTATTATTATTATTAAGCACGATTTCTGCCGAGGTCGTACGGCCCGATCTAGGGTTTCGTGTACACTGCCGAGGGACGTGCGACACGATCCATAGATGCATCTATCCTGCCGAGGCGTTCGGCCAGCTCCACAAGAAAGGAGGACATTTTCTTATGTACCTCCGGAATGAGAGTATATTTATTATATGATAAATTCAGGAGGAAGAACAATTTCTCTTAATAATTAATTAATTTAAACAGAAAATTTAAGCATATGAGATTTCCATCCTTTAATATCTTCCCTAACGATTCAATATATATATATATATATATATATATATATATATATATATATATATATATATATATATATATATATATATATATATATATATATATATATATAAAGAGACAATTTACATAAGTAATTCATGCTTTTCAGTCCTAAACTACCCGGACTTTAGCATTAATAGTAGCTATGCACGGACTCTCGTCACCTCGTGCGTTCATAGCCCCCACAATTAGCAACAATTATTTTATTTAATCACCTACGGGGTAATTTCCCCCTCACAAGATTAGACAAGAGGCTTACCTCAATTTGCTCCAATTTAATCCACTAGAAGGCCCTTTCCTCGACTATCCAACTTTGATTGGCTCGAATCTAACCAAAAAATAATTCGATACAATCACTAAAATTTATAGGAATCAATTCTATAAGAAAATACTACATTTTTAATAAAAATCCCGAAATTAATTAAATATTCGTCCATGGGGCCCATGTCTCGGAATTCGGTTAAAGCTACGAAACACACAACCCATTCAATTACGAGTCCAACCATACCAGTTTCACTCAAATCCGACTCCGAATCGATACCGAAATCTCAAAAATTTGTTTCTATGAGATTTTTAAAAATTTCCCAAATTTCAATCTCAAAACACTAATTAAATGGTGAAAACAATGATGTATTTGTGTATATTGACCAAATCTGAGTTAGAATCACTTACCCCAATATTTTTCCTTGAAAATATATCAAAATCGCCTCTCCTCAAGATCTAATTCGTCAAAAATGGCATATGGGACGAAATCCCCTATTTTTATAACTTACAGATCTGTCTAGTTCGATTTTGTACCTCGATCAGGGAGTCCGATCTTGGACCTCGATCAGGGAGTTCGATCATGGACCTCGATCCTGAAAATCGATCCCGGAGTCCGATCTTGGAGTCCGATCATGGAGTCCGATCTTGGATTCAAATCACGGAGTCCGATCATGGAGTCCGAGCAGGGAGCTCGATTAGGCAGTTCGATTTTTGGGAGCTCGGTCATGGGGTCCGATCATAGAGTCCGTTCATGGAGTCCGATTTTGTACCTCGATCAGGGAGTTCGATTTTGACAGATAAGGGAAAAAACTAGATGAGCCAAAAACCAGTAAAACTCACTTCAGTAGTCTCCAAGCTTCAATTCTTGATCCGTTAACCATCTGAAACTCACCCGAGGCCCTCGGGACCTCAACCAAATACATCAACAAGTCCTAAAACATCATACAAACTTATTTGAAACCTCAAATCACATCAAACGACGCTAAAACCATGAATTATGCTCCAATTCAAGCTTAATGAAACTTAAAAATTTCCAACTTCTACATTCGATGTCGAAACCTATCAAATCAAGTCCGATTGACCTCAAAATTTGCACACAAGTTATAAATGACATAACAGAGCTATGAAAAATTTGGAACTGTATTCCGACTCCGGTATCAAAAAGTCAACTCCCCGGTCAAACTTCCAAACTTAAATTCTTGTTTTAGCCATTTTAAACCTAATTTTACTATGGACTTCCAAATAAAATTTCTATCACGCTCCTAAGCCCAAAATTATCATACGGATCTATTGGAATCATCAAAATTCTATTCTGGGGTCGTTTGTACATAATTAGACATCAGGTCACCATTTGAACTTGAATTTTTAATTTTTTATCAAAATTCTATATATCGGGCTAGGGACCTCAGAATTTGATTCCGGGCATAAGCCCAAGTCGCAAATAACGATACAGACCTACCGGAACTGTCAAAATATCAATCCGAGTCCTTTTACTCAAAATGTTGACCAAAGTCAACTCAGTTGAGTTTTAAAGCTCTAATTCACATTTTAATCCATTTTTCACATAAAAACTTTGCGAAAAATTTTATGGACTGCGCAGGCAAGTCGAGGAATGATAAATAGTGCTTTTCGAGGTCTTAGAATATAGAATTAATTATTAAATTTAAAGATGACATTTTGGGTCATCACATTTGCCACCTCTAAAACAAACATTCGTCCTCGAACGGGTTTAGAATTATACCTGAAGTGCTGAATAAGTGTGGATATATGCTCCGCATGTTTTCCTCGGCCTCCCAAGTCGCTTCCTCGACTGGTTGGCCCCTCCACTGGACTTTTACTGCAGAAATCCTCTTGGACCTCAACTGGCGAACCTGTTTATCAACAATGGCAATTGGCTCCTCTTCATAACCCAAGCTATTATCTAGTTGAACTATGCTGAAGTCTAACACATGTGATAGGTCGGCATGATGCTTCCGGAGCATAGATACATAGAAAACCAGATGAACTCCCGATAGGCTGGGAGGCAATGCAAGCTCATAAACAACCTCCCCAACTCGTCTCAACACCTCAAATGGGCATATAAACCTTGGGCTCGACTTACTCTTCTTCCCGAATCTCATGATTCCCTTCATCGATGAAACCTTTAAGAGAACTTTTTCACGCATCATAAATGAAAAATCTTGCGCTTTCTCATCTGCGTAACTCTTCTACCTGGACTGTGCTGTACGAAGTAGCTCCTGAATCAACTTTACCTTTTCCAAGGCATCTTTCACCAAATTAGTATCATATAATTTAGCCTCACCAGGCTCAAACCATCCGATGGGCGAACGGCATCGCCGGCCATATAAAGCCTCAAATGGAGCCATCTCGATGCTGGATTGGTAACTGTTATTATAAGCGAACTCGGCCAAAGGCAAGAAACGATCCCACTAACCTCCAAAGTCAATCACACATGCCCTGAGCATATCTTCCAAAATCTGAATTGTCTGCTCTGACTGCCCTTCGGTCTGCAGATGAAAGGTTGTGTTGAGCTCTACATGGGTCCCCAACTCACTCTGTGCTGCTCTCCAGAAATGTGAAGTAAACTGAGGACCTCTATCTGATATGATAGAAATCGGCACACCGTGTAACCGAACTATCACCTTAATATAAATTTGGGCCAACCTCTCTGAAGTATACGTAGTCACAACCGGAATGAAATGTGCCGACTTAGTCAACCTATCAACAATGACCTAAACTGCATCAAACTTCCGCAAGGTCCGCGGCAACCCAACTACAAAGTCCATAGTGATGTGTTCCCATTTTCACTCTGGTATAGCCATCTGCTGAAGTAGGCCACCTGGCCTCTGGTGCTTATATTTAACTTGCTGACAATTTAGACACCTAGCTACATGCTCAACAATGTCCTTTTTCATTGGTATCCACCAATAATACTGCCTCAGGTCACGATACATCTTCGTAGCACCTGGATAAATAGAATATCGAGAACTGTGTGCTTCCTTTAGGATCTTTTTCCTCAGTCCATCCACATTAGGAACACATAGACGATCTTGAAGTCGCAAAACGCCATTCGCTCCAATAGTAACTTCCTTGGCACCATCCCGTAGTACTGTTTCTCGAAGAACCATTAAGGGTGGATCATCATACTGGCGAGCCTTGATCTGTTCAAATAGTGAAGACTGAGCTACAACATATGCAAGAACTCGGCTGGGCTATGAAATATCCAGCCGCACAAGTCTGTTGGCCAAGGACTGAATATCTAAAGCCAGTGGCCTCTCCTCTGTTGAAATGAAAGCCAAACTACCCATACTCTCTGTCTTTCTACTCAAGGCGTCTGCAACCACATTTGCTTTGTCCGGATGATACAGGATAGTAATATCATAATCTTTTAGTAACTCAAGCTATCTGCGTTGTCTCAGATTTAGGTCCCTTTGCTTGAACAAATATTGCAAACTGCGATGATCAGTGTAAACTTCACAAGAGAGATCCAAGAACAATCAGCTTAGGTACCTTCGTCTTCATACTTCTCCTTCTTCAATCTTCATATTTTTCACCTTTGATGGAAAAGAAGAATAATTGCTTTTAATTTACATTGTGTTGCTTATACAATCAACTCTAAGCATTTAAACTGCTATGGCAGCCCAAAAAGCAAGCTTGCATAGGAAAATTGGCATCTCAAATTTTGTGTTTTTGTCTCCTTCAACCTAAAAAATTGTCGCTACCATTTCCATCACAGCTACAGCCACCACCATAAGAACTCTGTCCACCTCCTCCACCTCTACTGTAGCTTCCTCCACCACCACACAAAAAAGCATATCAAGCAAATTCCTTCAATATGTCACCCTAATAAGCCCATTCGAAAACTTCTTCTCCACTATCTTCATTGTTACCATAAAAGAGGATTTTACATCTTTCAAAAAGTCTACAGAAATTTCAATGAAATAGAAGTTAAAAATAAATTGAAAAAGTTTCAGTTATTAATGAAATCAAATTACTACGATCTTCGCTTTACTTTTTTATGGCAAGAATTCAATTTTATTTGTAAACAATCTCATCACTTCTCCCTAAAATCTCATCAGCTGCCACCTCCCCTCTGCTCCATAACCCCCTTCAGCCACCATTTCATCACTTCCTAAAACAACCATTATAATCGTGCCAGCAAAATTCACAACACCATAGCCACTTTCTTCCCTTTTTCACTTTTTTCTTTCTCCCTCACAAAAAACTTATTTCTTTCGCATAACTAACAACCATAGATGGTCGTCGATCCCGTCACCCCATTTTTACTTTTTAATCTCCTTTCCATAATTGTAACCACCCAAACATTACCTATCTAAGAAGTCATTATATTTTGGCAATGGGATCCGATTGCGGAGAAGAAGAAGAAGTCAAGGTAGGGGAAACATTCCAGCAGCGGGTTTAGGGAAACTTGGAAGAAGATTAAAAAGAAAAGATGGGAGGGGGATTATTTTCTACTTTTTTTTGGTAAAAAACTAAAGCTATTTTCTTATTTTTTTTCCTTTTTCAAAATACACGTGTAATTTTTTAATTCATTCTTTTTGCACGTCAGCGTGATTGTATTTCACGCTTTGTGATCTATTGGACGTGAATGTCTACGAGGTTGTACTTCAGTGGAGAAGAAGTGTCTAATTGGTAATGGGGTCAGTAAATGTGTTCATCTGATCGTTCAGGACAACTTAAATAGGCCGTTTATGTATTTCGCCATATGTTTATTGAAAACATTAATTTAAAAGTATCTTTCTAGGGAAAAGGAGGAGCTACATATACAAAATTAAGAGGAAGTTAGAAATTTTCTATTGAGAAGGTACTTTGAGAATTCAGAAAATAAGGATAAAAAAGTAAATATTTTGGTAAAATTAAAAATAGATGAATGGCAGATTTTGGATTCTAATCAATTGACTTATAAGCACTTTAATATTTATCAAACATGTAGATAAGCCAAAAGATATTTGCCATAATTTCGTTACTAGTCGAGCGTAGCAAGAATTTTGTGACGAAAGAATAGACAGTCAAACATTTGTCACAAATTGATGAATTTCATTATAAAATCGTCAAATACTTCAAAACTTCGTGATGGATATTATTTTAACTCTTAAGTGTTACCATCCAAAATCCTAACCTGTCGTGATGGCGCCTATTTCAGTACTAGGCAAGCCGATAACCTCAACAAATTACAATAATCTCTTAATTTTGAAAATATATTATTTGAATTCCATAGAAAACCTCAGTATTTCTGATACAAACGCTCCCAAAATCCGGTGTCACTGAATACATGAGCATCTAAATAATAATAATGTCTGACGGATAAGAACACTATCTGAAAATATAGAACAATACAATAACTGAAAGGAAAGAGAGTCAAGGTTTGCGGGCGCCAAGCAGCTACCTTGATAATCTCCAACAGATAATTCCTCAAATCTGGCAACCGATGTATCCGGATGTAGCTGGATCTGCACACGAGGTGCACATTTTAGTATGAGTACAACCAACTCAATAAGTAACAAGACTAACCTCTAGGCTGAAAGTAGAGTGACGAGCTCCGTAGGTACAATCTAGTACATAAATAATGGTACAAAAATATAGGCATGCTTTCAAGTTCAATAGTTAAACTCAGTACAAGCAAAATAGATCAATACTGCATGATATGAGGAAAGTGACATCTCAGTGGAAAGACTTCATGTACTACTGGTCACTAATCATTCGGTCACTCGGTATTGTTTATGGCCAATCCAGCCTAGGAATATTCCATCCCGTATATATATTCACATCGACTGACAGTCAGTCCCTCGGTACCATATAAGGCCAATCCAGCTCTAGGATAATTTATCCCCACATGTAAATGATACGGACAAGATCCATGTCCATGGACAACTCATCGTAATATAAATAAATAAGGCAAGTCCATGCCCTGGAACGTCCATCCCGAATATATATATAATCATCTACGCTCACTGGGGGTGCGTACAGACTCCGGAGGAGCTTCTTCAGCCCAAGCGTGATATGAAGCCGATATGGCCTACTACAGGCGGGCAGTCCCGATCCGTATAATAATAAAGCCTATAAGGCCTGCTGCAGGTGGGAAGCCTCGTTCCATATAGTAATCATATATATAAAGCCAATATGGCATGCTGCGGCGCGCAACCCGATCCCATAATTATCTTCACAATCAGGCCCTCGGCCTCACTCAGTCATCAATCTCTCCAGTCTCTCGGGCTCACAATGTCATGAAACTAGCCCAAAATGATGATATGATATATCAATAAATAACAACAGAGACTGAGATATGATATGCAATGGACGAATATGACTGAGTACGAAATTACAATTTAAACAAATAATTCAACAGCAACATGACCCCATGGGTCCCAAAATTTCGGTACGTAGCCTAGACATGATCTTTAATAAGAGCCTCAGCTCAATTTCTCTAACACGTGGAATATGTTCAGATAATAACATGATTCTTAAATTTTACAACTTCAAAAAATTTATTCAAGTCACAATTTCTATGGTGCACGTCCACATGCCCGTCACCTATCGTGTGTGTCACCTCCAACCAATTTATATTATACCAAATTCGGGGATTCATACCCTCAGAACCAAGTTTAGAAGCGTTACTTACCTTAACCCATGTAAGTCTTTATTGGGCTATGCCCTTGCCACAAGAATTAGTTTCCGAAAGTCTCGTATCTAGCCACAATTAATTCGATTCAGTCAATGCGAATTATAGAAAATTAATTCCATATGAAAATACAAATTTTCCAACAAAATCCGAAATTGCACTCAAAAATAGCACGTCTCGAAACCCGATAAAAGTTACAAAATATGAACGCCCATCCAACCACGAGTCCAACCATACAAAGTTTACCAAATTCCAACATCAACTCAACCCGCAAATCTTCAATTAAAGTCTATGAAGATTTCTACCATTTTCAATCCAATCTTTACCCATTTGAACTCAATAATCTTTCCACAACCTTATTGGTATGTGTATGTATACATGATACTCTTACACCCAAGAATCATACTCTTAATCTTCCATCTTTTACCCCAAAAATCGAAATTGAAGAATTGGGGGAAGAAATTCTTACCTCTTTGAAGCCCTAGCAAGATCCTTGTGAAATCTTCAAGTCTTGAACAAGAATTGATGAACAATTGACTAAGTCTTCACTTTATCTCTCTAAGATGCTCTCTCCACTCTCTAAAATACCAGAGTTTTTTTCTCTAAAAGAGTCCCCTTGCCTCAATATATCGAAATAGGATCGGGTAAAAAATTAGAAAAAATTGAAGCCTCGACGCAGATCTGCGGTTGCATATGTGACCACATAATGCTTCTGTGGCCCGCATAATGGGTCGCAAAAAGGCCCTCCGGAACTGGGCAACACTGTTTCAGTCTGCGGCCGTTATGTGGTCCGCACACCTGTTCTGCGGTCGCATAATACACCGCAGAACTGGTCTACGATCACATAATGCGCCGCAAACCTGATCTCCAAACTTGCCTCACCTGCTTCACTCGGCGGCCATTATGTAGTCCGCAGAGTGATTCTGCGGTCTCATAATGGACTGCAGAAACGCATTTCTCTGCCATAAATTTTCCTTTACTCCCCAGTGCATTGTTCAACCCAAAAGGTACGAGCCACAACTAATTGAACTAAGTGTACTAATTGATCTTTATACTAATTGATCTACTTTGGCACCACAAAATCTTAATTTTCTTAGCAAAAATTCTCCGGGGTCATTACACATAAGTCAACATCCGGTCAACCTTTTCAACTTAAGTTCTAAACCTTGGAATTAGGTGCTCCAAATTATACCAAAACCTCACCGGACCCGAACTAATCACCCCGACAAGTCCCATAACAACTGTAAAGCATAAATCGAGCAGTAAATGAGGGGACGAGGTTGTAATACTCAAAACGACCGGCCGGGTCGCTACATTAAGATTCTTCATTTGAAATTTCTTTGACAATACTGTTTCAATCAGTTGAACTAATTTATTCTAATTTGTCATTTTAAGGTAAAAAGTATTAATATTGAAGAAAAATAATAATTCATATCGTCCCAATTTGGGCCTCGAATGTAACAAATCGGCTCGTCTTTTAGGTTAAAGGTGAATATTTGAATAGGGTGTGCACATATAGCCATTCTCAAGGATGCTATTTAGAGATTAACCAGTACTTATTTTGTCATGAAATTGTAAACTAAAAAATCTTAACTTCAGGACAATCCAGGACATTTTTGTCCTGAAAATTTGAATTTAAAATCTAAAATTCAGAATGCACTGGCTAATTCCTAAATAGAAGCCCTTTAGAGTGTCTATCTGGTATCAATTCTACGATTTGAATTGTTGAAAAAGCCCGACTCCTTGGTTCACTGAATCAGGAAATTACGCCGAACCTTTGTAGAACCACCATTTATATTTTGACCCCATTAAAAAAAGTAAAGTCGTCCCGTGCCAGAATTTTAAAGCACATTGTCAGAATGTTTAGTCTGACAACGTACTTCAATATTCTAGCAGCGTGCTTCGAAATTCTATTAGCTGTCCTTCAAAATTCTGGCAGTAGATTTTTTTTAATTTTTTTTTTAACCTGATCAAAATATATAGAGTGGTACATAGTTCTATTTGTGCAAATTCCCCTCAGGGAATTGGACATGATGGGCCCAGCGTCCCGCTTGCCCAAATACACAATTAGAATTCAGAAGTTCCAGCTTGAATTCATATCCATTTTTGTCAGCAATTGACAAGCGAAAGTCCAAAGTGTACATTCTTTTCATCATTTAGCAGGAAAAGGCAATCCTTTCTATTCAATGACGAAATATATTACCACAATAGGCAAGCCGATAACCTCAATTAATCACTATAATCTTATAAGTATGAAAACATAATATTTAGATTTAATAGAAAAAATCCTACAAATACTGATACAAATACACTCCCAAAATTCGGTGTCACTAAGTACATGAGCATCTAAATGATAACATAGTCTGACTGATAAAACACTGTCTGAAAATATAGAACAGTACAAACAACTGGAAGGAAAGAGAAACAAGGTCTGCGGACGCCAAGCAGCTACCTCGATAGTCTCCAACAGATAAAACTTCAAAATCTAGCATCCGCTGTATCGGGAAGTACCTGGATCTGCACACGAAGTGCAGAGTATAGTATGAGTACAACCGACCCCATATACTCAATAAGTAACAAGACTAACCTTTGGGCTGAAAGTAGTGACGAGCTCAACAGGTACAGTCCAAATGTAACGACCCGACCGATCGTTTTGAGTATTATAATCCCATTCACCCATTTACTGCTCAATTTATGCTTTACAGTTGATTTATGACTTATCGGGTTAGTTGGTTCGGGTCCGGAAGGAATTCGGAGTGAAACGAGACACTTAGTCTTACAATTAAAAATTTAAGTTAGAAAAATTGACCAGATGTAGACTTATGCGTAAACGACCTTAGAATTAAATTTTGATAATTTCAATAGCTATGTATGGTGCTTTTGGACTTAGGAGCGTCCCGGAAAATTATTTGGAGGTAGATAGTGGAATTAGGCTTAAAATGGCGAAAGTCGAATTTTTGGGAAGTTTGACTGGGGAGTTGACTTTTTTATATCAGGGTCGAAATCTGATTCTGAAAATTTGAATACCTCTATTATGTCATTTATGTCTTGTGTGCAAAATTTGAGATCAATTAGACGCGATTTGATAGGTTCCGACGTCGTTTGTATAAACTTGAAATTTCAAAGTTCATTAGGCTTGAATTGGGGTATGATTCATGGTTTTTGCATTGTTTGAGGTGATTTGAAGGTTCGACTAAGTTCGTATGATGTTTTAAGACTTGTTGGTATATTTGGCTGAGGTCCCGGGGGCCTCGGGTGAATTTCGGATGGTTAACGGATCAAATTTGGACTTAGAAGAAAAAGCTGAAGTTTCTGCCATCTGATGCAATCACACCTGCGGAAATTTCATCGCAGGTGCGAGCTCGCAGAAGCGAGCTTGGAAAGCGCAGATGCGGACAGAGGGCTATGAGGCAGTGGTCGCAGGTACGAGGGAAATTTCGCACCTGCGATGAGCGCAGATGCAGTCCCTTGATCGAAGAAGCGGAGGCAGGCTTAAGTGATTTTTCCGCAGAAGCGGAGCTTTGATCGCAGATGCGGCTCCTTTTAATCGAAACTCCTCGCTAGAATGTTAAAAACAAAGGAGTCCGAGATTTTGTTATTTTTGACATTTCCAAAAGCGGGTGAGGCAATTTTTGAGCGATAAATCACGGGAAATTTTGAGGTAAGTCCCTTGTGATCCTTTCTACTCCATAATATTGAATTATCATCGAATAATCCGACTAGATTACATGTTTTGAGGTGTAAATTGGGAATTTGAACTTCGGAATTTGAAAATAAGATTTGAAGATTTGGAGGTCTCGAATTTTGGTAAAATTAGTGTGGTTAGACTCGTGGTTGAATGGGCTTTCGGATTTTGTAACTTTTGTCGGGTTCCGAGACGCAATTTTTTGAGCTAAATTTTGTATTTCTATGGAAATATTGTATTTTCATATGGAATTAATTCCAATAAATTTTATTGACTGAAACGAATTATTTGTGACTAGATTCGAGGCATTCATAGGCCGATTTGCGAGGCAAAGTCATAGCAGAGTAAAGAATTTCACGTTTTGAGGTAAGTAGCAGTTATAAATCAGGCCCTGAGGGTATGAAATCCTGGATTTTTGTATCATATGATTATTTTGGAGGTAACGCACATGCTAGGTGATGGGCATGTGGGCGTGCACCGAAGGGATTGTGACTTGGTCCGTCCCGTGAAACTATAAAGTTGAATAACTTATTGTTAGCTATATGCTCTCTCTGTGTTGAAGAAATTTGACTGTAAATCATGTTAAAAATCATGCTTAGGCTATGTGATAGTACTGTTGGGACCCACAGAGATTGCGTACTTATTGAATTATTTGCTAATTGCTGACTTGTACTCAGTCATGATTTTACTTGTGCATCATACCTTAGTCTTTCTTGATATTTATTGATTCACTATATTATCTTTGTTTGGGCTGATCTTTGTGATTTTCGAGAGCCCAAGAGACTAGAGAGGTTGAGGACTGAGTAACGCCGAGGACCTGTCGGTGAGGTAAGGATATATGGCACATGAGTTATCTGTGCAGCATGTGAGTTGTCCGTGCGGATTATGGCGCTTGGGCTATAGGAGCCCCTCCGGAGTCTGTACACTCCCAGTGAGCGCGGGTACCCATTGAGTGTGAGTGATGAGGGCTGAGAGCCGAGTGGTTGAGCTGTTGTGACGAGTTGAGTGACTGTTGCCCTGAGAGGTTGTACTTGCTTTTTCATTTGTTGTTGCATTTAGTTGCTGTGAAATTCTCTAAAAGATTCTATATCCGGATTACATGAACATGAACTGTATAAAATTGATTTGACTTAAACTGCTGGATTTGAAAGCATGTCTATTCTTTGCTGGAATTGCTGAAAGTGAACTATAATTGTGTAGCTCGTCACTATCTTCAGTTCCTTAGTTATTATTGTTACTTGCTGAGTTGGTTGTACTCATACTACACCCTGCACTTCGTGTGCAGATCCAGGTGCTTCTGGACATAGCGGGTGTTGATTCTCTCGTACAGTTGATCTTCCTGAGATTCAGTGGTAGTTGTCGTGTTTCGCAGACCTTGTCTCTCCTTCCCTATCTCTTTGTTTACCGTATTTTGGGTATTAGACTATTATAGACCATATTTTTCCAGACTTGTATTCATATTAGATGCTCATGTACTCAGTGACACCGGGTTTTGGGGAGAGTTCGTATAAGTATTTGTGGTATATTGATATTATCGGCTTGCTTAGTGTCGAGATAGGCGCCATCATGACAGGTTGGGATTTTGGGTCGTGACAAATTGGTATCAGAGCCTAGGTTATATAGGTCTCACGAGTCATGAGCAGTTTTAGTAAAGTCTTGCGGATCGGTACGGAGGCGTCTATACTTATCTTCGAGAGGCTGCAGAACCCTTAGGAACATTTCACTTTCTTTTATTCTATCGTGCGAATTTGTTGATTCCGGAAACTAAATTTCTGTTATTCTATTCTCTCATAGATGGTGAGGATACGTACTATCGGATCGGACGATCAACCAACAGTTCCACCAGTTAGGGCCGCGAGAGGTCGGGGCCGTGGTAGAGGCCGAGGCCGAGGTAGAGGTCGAGGTGTAGCTCGTACCATGGTTGGACCCACACCTGTAGTACCACCAGTTGCTCCAGGTCAGAATTAGATTCCAGATATAGCTGAGCCGATAGGAACAGCTCAGGCACCAGCTGTGCCTATTGAGATTCCAGGTCTTCAGGAGACTTTGCCCAGATATTGACAGTTTGCACTGGTCTTGCTCAGGTGGTTTCGGCTCAGGCCGCATCTGCCAATTCTCAGGCCGGGGGAGGTACTCATACCCCTATTGCCCGTACTCCAAACCAGGTAGTACAGGGATTTCATATACCGGGGGCACTACCAGCCTAGCCGGTTGCAGTTGCTCAGGCCCCGGTAGTTCCTGTTATGGCAGATGATGAGCAGAGGAGACGTGAGTGACTTGAGAGGAAATTATTAGGCAACAAATACCACATTTAATAGGAAATTATTAGGCAACAAAGCATACAATAATTATAATTTATTTGGGAAATAAGTAATGACAAGTAGCAATTAATTATGGAAATGAGGGAGAAAATAGGCAATTTGATATTTAATGTGCTAAATGTCAAGTAGCAATTAAGACGCATAATTCAAATAAGCATGTAGCAATTATAGCATGAATTCAAGATATAATATTGGATAAGAAATGTGAGAAAAATAATTAATATAATAATTAATTCATGATTTAAAATAATTTATAATTTTTAGATTAATATGCAAACAATCAATTTGACAACGTATAACACTCGTCACCTCGCCTATATATCGTTACACATGAAATTCACGAAACAAATAATTCAAGGGTTTTATTCCCTCAAGTCAAGGTTAACCACGACACTTACCTTACTTCGCAATTCAAGTGATCACTCGACCACAACTTTTCCTTTCAAATTAGTCTCCAAACTAATCAAACCTATCAAATTATTGGCCAACAATTTAATTTGAACTTTAGAAATTATTCACATTTCAAAAGAGATTTCATTTAAGTCATTTTCGGAAAAGTCAACCAAAAGTCAACGTGGGGTCCACTTTTCGGAACCTGATGAAAAAATCACGGAATCGGACACCGGTTCCAGTACGAGTTCAACCATACTAAAATTATCGAATTCGAACATCGGATTGTCTTTCAAATACTAAATTTCGTTTTTGAAAAGTTTTACAAAAATTTTAATTTCTTCCATGTAAATCCGGAATAAACGATGAATATAAATATGGATTTATGAAATATAATCACTTTCGGGTATAGAACACTTACCCAAGTCGAAGTCGTGAAAACCCCATTTGGAATCGCCCAAATCCGAGACTAAAAACTCAAAAATGAGCAAAATTGGCTAACACCCGATTTTATATATTTTGTCTAGCATTTTCGCATCTGCAGAAAAATTTTCGCATATGCAGAGTCGCATTTGCGAGACAAGGCTCGCATTTGCGGAACAGGGCAGCCAAGCAGAGGACCGCATCTGCGCACCTTCACGTCACATAAGCGACTGCGTAGAAGCGCGAAGGAAGCCGCAGAAGTGAGGACGATCGCATCTGCGATCATGGCACCGTAGAAGCGGGCATGCACCTGCATCCCAAGCTTCTCAGAAGCGAAGCTTCTCCCCTGGTCTCAAAGTTGCAGAAGCGATACTGCCTCTGCAGAAGCGATCACGCACCTGCAACCAAAATTGCGCAGGTGCGAAACACTAGAACTAGACATGTAAATTTTTACCAAAATAGTCCAAAATAAGTCCGAAACTCACCCGAGCCACTCGGGACCTTGTTCAATTATACCAACCAGTCCCGTAACATAACGCGAACTTACTCGGGGTCTCAAATCACGTCAAATAACTTTGAAATTACAATTCACACTTCGATTCAGACTTCTGAGTTTCAAACTTTTCACTTTACAAAACTCGTATCGAAACGTATTAAATGAATCCACAATGATTTCAAATTTGGCGCACGAGTCATAAATGATATAACGGAGCTATTCCTACTCTCGAAATCTCATTCCGAGTCCGATATCGATAAAGTCAAATTCACAGTCAAACTTTGGAATCTTTAAGCTTTCGAACTTTCAATTTTCAATAAATGGCGATAACTCAAGCTAGGGACCTCCAAATTAAATTTCGGGCATACGCCCAAGTCCCAAATCACGATACAGACCTACTGGAACTGTCAAAATAGTGATCTGGGTCCGTTTGCTCAAAATATTGACCGAAGTCAACTCAAATGAGTTTTGAAGATCTATTTCACATTTTTATCAATTTTTCATATAAAAACTTTTCGAAAAATTTACGAACTGCGCACGCAAGTCGAGGAATGCTGAAAGGTGCTATTCGAGGTCTCAGAACACATAAATAAATATTAAATTTAAAGATGACCTTTCGGGTCATCACAATATTTGTCACAATATAAGCTCATGGCACGTATGTCTGGTTTGATCCAACAAACCTCAGGAATTTATCTCTCGGGATACGTCACCATCAAGTTCAGAAGTGGACGTACCATAAAGTGACATATTCAAAAAGTTGCCAGCTGAAAAACTTGACCCATTCTTATCGACCCACTCTCCATCACGGGCATCACATTAGTAGAAAAAAAGATAAAAAAAAATATCTCATTCTGTCCATTTTCGTCATCGATGTGCCACTAAAAATTCATATTTACGGTGCTCGTCTGTTTTAGAAATTGAGTCAACGCGAAACGAATAAATTAAGAAATAATGTCAAATGACTTCTCTTCACAATACGATTTATCACCATGTCGCAAGTTGAAGTTATTCTGTAGGGTTTAGGTTAAATGATCAGTGCAAGAGATGGATATTTCAATTGTAAGATTCTCTGTTTGAATTATTTTCAATGTGTTATTCTCTGTTATTGAAATTATTTGGAATTTTATAGTAGTTTTTGGAGTTTTTCTTTCATATTACTCTATCTAACAGGGTTGACTGATTTATTCTAAGGTTTTTTTATACAAATTGTCGGCTAAATTCACTGTTTATCTTTTTTCTAGCTGGTACGCATAGATTATAGATTGATTATACACAGTTATGAACATACTATACATGAATTATACATATATTATGTATCCGTTGGCTATTTTTATTTTAAGCGATTTCGTGGACTCTTTGAAGGTCAAAGTTAAAGATCCAAATTAGGGAATTGGATCAGATGGCTTGATAATACAGTTTTAATGGATCACATAAGGAAAAACATGGGATTTTGCATAAATAGCCGGCCGAATTTACTATTTACTTTTCCTAACTCGATGTATAGATTATACATGGATTATACATATAATATACATTTATCGACTTTTTTAAGTTTAAGCGGTTGGGTGAACGGCTATTTAGGTTAAGTTTTCAAACAAAATCGTCGCATAACTAGTGCGGTATTAAATAGTATCGATATTAAGTGTAAATCTGTGTGTTAATTTATGCAAGATAAGAAACTTGACAGAGATTAAACTATTTAATGATATAATACCCTTTGTAAATTAAGTAACTCATGCATAAAAATCTCCTCATTACTAAACATTGCATAACAACCTTTTCATTATCATATTGCTGCATAATCCCAGTACAACTGCTATGTGAACTAACCCCTTTATGTACTATTTCAACTTGAATTATTTTCATCACCTTTTTCTAATGGCTTTGAAGTTTTCCTTTTTGTTTTATTTTGTTTTTTTTTCTTTTATCTTTCTTCATACTTTCTTAATGTTCAAAATTTTATACATCCTCGGATGAGCTCATTGTCACTCATTAAGGCATTGAAGCTATAGAAGCTCGGCTAGTTTCAGGAAACAAAACCAATATAGTTTCAGGAAACAAAACCAAAGTGGCACAGCTATAGAAGCTCGGCTATACGTTAGGCCGAACCAGTACTTTTTGCTCAAACAATATTTTTATGTTAAGAAATTCATTAAAATATGTATAAATATTAAATTTAGAATCCACTTATTAGCATTTAAAAGTCGTCGTTCTAAAATTTAAAACCCATAACGTTAAAATCATAGCTTTGACTCGGAATATTAGGAAATTAGGAGTCGGTCTTTTCTGTTATCAAGCAGTTCCACCGTTGTTTGCTTTAGCAACTGTAAAAGCAGACAAAGTAGGAACCTTTTTTTGTTAGAACTACTAAAGTCCTTGCTAGAACTTCTGATAATGTATATATTTTAGATGATCATAGCACTAGTAATAGGGTTACCTTTTGTAATTATGCATAAGTAATATTAGGGGTGGCAATTTGAGCTCAAACCCATCCAACCCGCCCAGATATTAATGGGTTGTGCTATAATATTTTAGCTCATGGGTCTATTTGGGCTGAGCCCAAGTTAACCCATTATTTTTTGTAGCTCGTTTTGACCCATGAAGTAGTCCAAATACAACCCATGAAACTCACCCAAAACAAAGGGATCTCAACCCAACTTATCTAGAAATTTACTTAGTTGTCACATCATTAGTTTTTGTGTCTAAGTTTTAAAATGAGAATCAAGGTATTTAATATACTGGAACTCCAGTATAATATACTGGAGTTCCAGTATAATATACCGGTCCAGCATAATATGCTGGGAGTTCATACACAGGTACTTCAATCTCCAGTATATTATGCTGGAACTTTCCGCGTGTTGGAGTTCCAGCATAATATGTTGGAAGTTCATACACAGGCGCACCAATCTCTAGTATATTATGCTGGACCGATCTGAGTTATAGCCAAATAATGGCTATATTTCAATGAGCTTTCCAAACTGGTGCAGGCAAGTCATCCTTGTCTACCAAATAAGACTTCTTTCACTATGCTATACCTCTCTTCTATCTCCTTCTCTCTTCGTAAATTAACTTGGAACACTACCAAAAAAAATGCAAACCGGATATCGTCGGAAACATTTCTGACAGGCCTTCCCGTCTGAAATTCCTTTCCGACGAGCCAATTTCCGAGTGGATGCCCGGAAATTCACATTTTTAGTAGTGATAGAAGAATGAAAAGTCTAGCATGAAAGAGAAGAGCATGTCAAGATAGCCAAGAAGACTGCCTGAAACCAAAGCAAAAATGGTGTACTCAAAACACCTTTTAAAATAATGGAGCAGGCAAGTCATCCTTGGCTACTAAACAAATATGACTCTCCTTTTCGTGTAAGATCTCTCTTCTTTATTGAGATCATGATTACTATATGGATAGTTAGCCATGTATTTATAGCCATAGCAAAAATAGTAATGGAGAACTAAGCATCTCTTGGCATATAGTTGCTTTATGTTTTTCCTTTTTATTTCTTTGACTTTGTTCACTTCAGCTATACATTATCTGACTTCCCTAATAGGAATATGTTCTTTTCATTTCTAAGGACACTGTCAACCAATTCTTTTAGGGGGGAATGTATTGAATCCCAAGCCATAGAACGATATATACACAGTGGACTAAAGCGTATCAAACACATTAAGTGACTGTTGGAAATAGTGTCCCCCATAACTGGTATTCTAAAAGCTCAATAGGTTTACAGGGTTCGTTCAATGTACTATGATGATCATCGCTGATCGATAATTTCAATCGTGGTTCAGTTAATCTTTTTGCTTCCGCTACAAGGAGATACCCGGACGATGTAACAAAGTGTTTTTACTAGTTCTAGTCCCCGTGTTTTTACTTTTTTTTAATGGACCTTACGTGGCAGAATCTAAATTAATCGGCCGGTCCGAACATGAAAAAAGAAAGATAATTCCGCGGAATATATATTGACTCTGTTATTAAAATAATCTGATAAATGAAATGTTGATCAAATCTATGAAATTGAAAAGTGACCCAAAATAAATGGAAAAGAAAAATAAAAGTCTTCATGCCACTACACAAGGTATTGGGAGTGAATTTAAAAGCATCTTTATTATAGAAAAAAGTCTTGTGTCAAACCATTTTAACATGAGACTCGGGGGAATCAAATCTATTTGTCCTGCCCCACTTGAAAACGAGGTCAATCATTCTTAATATGTGATCGAATTTTCACCTAAGAACTAATAAAGAAAAGAAAAAAAAGTAATAAGATATAGTGTTCTATATATGTCTAAATGGGTATCAAAATAGTTCTATAAAAGCTTTTACATGGATGCATGCACTTGTATGAACTCAATTTTATACTAATTTATTTTTAATATTGACACGCTCGGCATAAGTAGGATCAGTGATGAAGTTAGGATTTTCATTCAGAAAATTTAAAATATAAAAAAATAAACACACGAAAAAGTTAAATGATACGGACAAGATCCATGTCCAGGGACAATTCAACATAATATAAATAAATAAGGCAAGTCTATGCCCTGGGAAGTCCATCCCGAATATAAATATATAATCATCTACGCTCACAAGGGGTGTGTACAGACTCCGGAGGGGCTCTTTCAGCCCAAGTGTGATATGAAGCCGATATGGCCTACTGCAGGCGGGCGGTCCTGATCCGTATAATAATAAAGCCTATAAGGCCTGCTGCAGGCGGGCAACCCCGTTCCATATAGTAATCATATATATATAAAGTCAATATGGCCTGCTGCGGCGCGCAACCCAATCCCATAATTATCTTCACAATCAACCTATCACGACCCAAAATTCCACTAGTCGTGATGGCACCTAACCCAACCCGTTAGGTAAGCCAATTTCCAACTATCCAATTTTAATAAAATTAATTAAAAGAAAATATCTAAAACCAATACATCTCCCCAAGAACTGGTAGTACAAATCATGAGCTTCTAAGAATAGAGTATACAAAGCGAAAATGAAATAATACATAGTCTATTTGAATAATACAAAAATAGAGCTTTTATAAATCTAAGGCTACCCTGAACAAGAGCCGGCTACAATAGAAACGCAGGTACATCTTCAGATCCCGCAACCATCGAGCACAGCAACAAGGACAACCAATATCTGCATGCAATATGCAAAAGTGTAGTATCAGTACAACCGACCCCATGTACTGAGTAAGTAACAAACCTAGCCGTAGGTTGAAAGTAGTGACGAGCTTCTACCAAGGTCAGAGTCCAACTTCCATAACCAACAATAGTTCATAACAATATTAAACAAGTAATACCAGAAGTAACTCAGAGATAAAATGCTCAGCAAAATCATGATTTCAAAAATAGTTCTGCCTTTCAAGTACATCAATGAAAACCCGAATCGTATACCGAAGATTACCAAAAATATGAATAAGTTTGAAAACAGTAATTTTTCCAAAATCCTTTCAATGATAAATAAAATATCTCATTTTATTTCCCAGATAACCAGTGTAAAACAAATGTTTCACTATGCCCATCTAACAACATGTGAGAGAAATCATGAATAATGTAATACCGTACAATATGAGGAAAACACATCTCTATGCATATATGTCATGTGTGCATGTCAATGCAATATATCTCAGAGATTGCACTCATGTACTCACACTCTCAGAGTACTCAATTTCATTATCTCGCATTCTCTCTCACTGTGCTCAGCATACTCAATCACTCAGCGCTATACAATACCTGCTGCGGCTTGCAGCCCGATTCCTGTTTATAGTCGACTGCGCTCACTAGGGGTGTAAAGACTCATGAGGGGCTCCTACAGCCCAAGCGCTATAAGCACGGATAACTTACGTGCTGCATGGACAACTCACATGCCATAATATAAATATCTGGATCCGCACGGCCAACTCACGTACTGCACGGACAACTCACGTGCTATAATAATATCTGGATCCGCACGACCAACTCACGTGCAATAATAATATCTGGATCCGCATGGCCAATTCACGTGCTATAATAATATCTGGATCCGCACGGCTAACTCACGTGCTGCATTCCAACTGACGTGCAATAGTATAATATATAGATTCGCACAGCCAACTCACGTGCTACAGTATAATATATATAAAGCCAACATGGCTTGCTGCGGCGTGCAGCCCGATCCCAAAAATATACTCACAATCAGGCCCTCGGCCTCCCTCAGTCATCAATCTCTCCAGTCTCTCTCTCATGGGCTTACAATGTCATGAGAATAACCCAAAATGATGATATGATGTATCAATAAATAACAACAGAGACTGAGATATGATATGCAAATAAATAAATATGACTAAGTATGAATTTTCAATTTAAAATAAATATTTCACATCAATATGACCTCTGTGGGTCCCAATAATACCGGCACATAGCCTCAACATGATTTTTAATATGCTTTTTAGTTCAATTTCTTTAACACGTAAAACTGCATGAAAAATGCCAAGATTATTTAACTACAAAATTTCACAAAAATAATTATGTCACAATTTCTATAGTGCATGCCCACACGCCCATCACCTAGAATGTGCGTCACCTCCCAACAATTTACGAAATACATATATTCAGGGTTCATACCCTCAACTCCAAGATTAGAAGAGTTACTTACCTCAAACAAGCCAAATCCAATGCCGAGCAAGCTAAACAATGCTCCAAAAATCCCATTATGCGCGTTTCAACTTTCAAACAGTTAGAATCTAGTCAAAATAATTCGATTCAGCCAACAAAAATTATAGGAATTATTTCCATATCAAAATACTAATATTTTCCAAAAATCCGAAATTGCGCCCCAAAAATCACCCATGGGGCCTACATCTCGGAATACGGTAAAAATTATAAAATCCAAACCCCCATTCAACCACGAGTCCAACCATACCAAAATTACTCAAATCCGACCACAACTTGGCCTTCAAATTCTCAATTTAAACTAAGAGGGTTTAAAAATTTTCCAACTTAATTCATCAATTAAATGATAAAAACAATCATGGATTCGGGTAATTTAACCAATATTGAGTTAAGAACACTTACCTCGTTGTTTCCTCTGAAAATCGCCCAAAAATTGCCTCAATTCGAGCTCCAAATCGTTAAAAATGGAGTCCCATTTTCTGAACTTAAACTTTCTGTCCAGGCCTCTCTTCTTCGCGAACGCGACAGGTCCCTCACGTTCGCAAAGCACAACTCGACTGCCCACAAATTTAACTCTTCGCGAACGCGACCGTGGCTTCGCGAACGCGAAGCTTTGCAAATCTTACCCTTCGCGAACGCGACCACGACTTCGCGAACGTGAAGCTTTACCAGCTTAGACCTTCGCGAATGCGACCACCACCTCGCAAATGCGTAGAACAAGAACCCGGGGTCCCCAATCGCTTCTCTCCTCTTCTTCGCAAATGCGTAACACCTCTCACATTCGCGATGCACACCCAGTCCACCCTTCGCGAATGCGTTCTTCTCTTCGTGAATGCGAAGAGCAAATATTGCCAGCCTCTCAGTTCCTCTTCGCGAATGCGAGGCTCCACTCGCGAACGCGATGAAGGAAACCAGATGGTGCATCAGAAAAATTCCAGCAGAGTTTCAAGTCCAAATGTTTGATCAGTTAACCATCCAAGACTCACCCGAACCCCTCGGAACCTCAACCAAATATACCAACAAGTCCTAAAATATCATACAGACTAAGTCGAACCCTCAAATCACATCAAACAATGCTAACATCATGAATCACACCCCAATTCAAGCCTAATGAACTTTGAAATTTCTAATTTCTACAATCGACTCCGGAACCTATCAAATCACGTTCGATTGACCTCAAATTTTGCACACAAGTCACATTTCACATTATGGACCTATTCCAATTTCTAGAATCGGATTCCGACCCCGATATCAAAAAGTCAAACCCCCGGTCAAACTTTTCAAAAATTCAACTTTCGACATTTCAAGCCTAATTCCTCTACGGACCTCTAAATAATTTATCGGGCACGCTCCTAAGTCCAAAATCACCATACGGAGCTATTAGAATCATCAGAATTAAATTTTGAGGTCGTTTACACATAAGTCAATATCTGATCAATTATTTTAACTTAAGCTTTAAACCTTGGAACTAAGTGTTCCAGTTCATTCCAAAACCTCACCGGACCCGAACCAATTGCCCCGGAAAGTCACACAACAACTATAAAGCCCAATTTGAGCAGTAAATGGGTAAATGGGGTTGTAATACTCAAAACGACCGGTCGGGTCATTACATTCTCCCCCACTTAAACATACGTTCGTCCTCGAACGTGCCAAGAGTTGTTTCCAAGCCATCAAATCACTGTTCCATCTTACCACACACGTACTCGGGGGTGAACCCATGTCACCCTATTCCATATGAGCTTGACATTACAATACAACTGAAATCATTGATTTATCTTTAGCCCATAAACAATGGAATTTGATTTCCAACCTGCAGAATTTCTTTCAAGACACGAATCTTACATTTACACCCTATATGAGTTTGAACCAGCTGTATCAATCCATAACTATAACCATAACCACAGACATAACCATAACCATAACCACAGACATAATCACCTAACATATTACGCAACTCGCATTCTCATAGCACCAATCCTGACCACAATGACTACTCCAAAACCAACCAAATACTAGTATTAAACCCATATCGAACAAAACCTCATCCCAGAACCTTCGTACACTGTTGATAATATAAGAAACATGCGAAATTTCATGACCACTTACCAGATCAATAAGTCACGAAGCTCTCTCGCCCCAACCAGAACCATAATCACTTTTTGAGCGTACTCACAATATTATACTCTCGAATATACCGAAATCAAACATGATACTACTCATTCTAGGTCCAATGACCTTATATTACTAAACACAACTGTTCCATAGACATACCACACCAATATAACTCAGAGCCACAACCCGTGCAATCCGTGCACCAATAAGCAACAATTCAAATGTACCCAGTCATGGAAAATGACTCAAATGAGAGAATTTCCCCGCCATATTAACAAGTACCGCCACAACGAAACGCTGAAAATTCATCATACACCGTAGAACCATTACCCGATTCTAACACAAGGTTCATACCTTAACATAACTCTGCTGCAATGCGTGACCCCATCCAAACGTTGGTCCATAATATATACCTCGAGCCACCCCACTCAAAATCAATAACCACGGAGAGGCAAATGACAAAAATACCACACAAAACCTGAAAGGACATAGCCATTACACTATCGATCATGCAATACCCAAGTACTCATCACACTCAAATTCCGCTATAAAGCTCAAATAGAATTGCACCATCTGTGCACATATCCAATGAATCACAACTCCGCGTAGCATAAAGGAGTATCTCACAGATCATTTCAGAACACGAATAAGTTCAACATCAATCGAATGACACATCCCTCAACAATCGCAGTATGGAGCCAACCATTCCGGCTCGGTGTAGAATACATATCTTAATTGGGCCTAACAATGGACCCCCAAATCAACTCGGGTTACCCACAAATAGATAAAAATCCCTCCAAAAATCCATAATGACTGAATCACAATACATTCTAACATCTGGCTAGCTTTGGCCACAACTTCACAATCCACAACAATGAAACAATTTGCTTCTCAGAACTCCCAAATCTCCAAATCCATAGAACATGAATCACCATATTTGATTCCATCTTCACCGCCCGAATGCCTAACACCTCTCTCATACACGATCATCCCACGAGAAATACTTTAAAAGTTCTTCCGTGACACTTGGCAAAATTTGAATATCAGCAGTCTATCAACCATGTGAGTACCACAATACTAATTAAACATCCGTAAGTCAAAATACAATATGCCTTCTGAAATACGCACCCTCCTCATACACCTAGTAGTAATCGTATTCATCTAGTCATTTGGAACCGCCTATGTTGTCTAAGAATTCATAACCATTCTGCCCAAACTTCGTTACCTTTCTTCAAGACTGAACTGCCACTTTGTACATGTAAATCTAACTTCCGCACAACACATAACATCTACCTTGTGAAGAGCACAAGAATCTCATTATCAACTCTGCTCACCGGCAAATTACATATCTAGTAAGTTAGAAACCTTTATCTTGCTTCCTTCCAAGAGGAAATAAAAATACACAACACGTTTCTCACACCAGTAAAAAAAATATCTGGTTCCAACCATGGTAGAAACCATCAAGAACACTTTGAAATCCATCTGCACATAACCAAGCTATTAGAACTAAATTCCTCTAACTCGACTAGTAAAAAAAATATCTGGTTCCAACCATAGTAGAAACCATCAAGAACACTTTGAAATCCAAGCTATTAGAACTAAATTCCTCTAACTCGACCAAATCACGTAGGTCACCAAACCCAAGAATATTACCACCAAAACATCTATAGAGTCTCACCACATCATCATTACCCATATAAATACCACAACCGAAAAACCCACTCTGAAAATACCTTATTTGAGTCTAAGGCTGTTTCATTCACCTTCCTGATACCAAAATAAAAAAATCCATAATGATATATAAAAATGCCACAAGTCTCGACACCATCCAACTTAAATCTCAGATTTTAGCCGCAAACAAAACCTCCAAAAATTCTCAATTGTTACATATAAATCTCGAATCCATTAGAACTTTCTCGAGAATCACCCCGTTTGTTCAAATCCACATTACACCGCCCAAATGCGCCAAAAGACACGTGCCCATTAGCACAACAGCTCTCAAAGAAGTAACTCTACTTTAATACCACCTATCAAATTCATACTCCGTGCATACTACATCTTTCACAAATAACAACTCACTTATCTCATGATTTTCATATACTCAGAAGTGCAATATAACCCGTAATCAGGAATTTCCTTATTCGAGTCATCATCGATCTCAACTTTTGCAAGTCATAACTAATCCACCAGTATGCCTCAGCCCAAAACTAAACCTTTACATATAATCATGAAATTAAATTATCAATAGCAGGCTCCCCCACTTGGCTCAAAGCCATAGATTAAAACATTCCATAACTCACAATACCAATACTCTATTATTATCGTAATGCCACAGTCAATTCAACGAAACTTCTTCTCAAACTCAGGCAACGCCAACCCCCAAATTATTCGCTAAGCTCGCAATCATTCTCTTGACACTCGAGTCAACTTTCTCAGCCAGATTCAAATTCAAATCTCCACACATATGCCCCACTGGCAGAAAAAACTCTCCACTCACATCATAAGGAATACACCTACGTAGATTACTCCACAGGGAATAACTCACCTGCTTAACCTCAAATTGGTATCTTAATATACCCTTTCGCAGTCACAATTACTATGCAATCACTTAGTCTATCTGAGTCAAAACTCACTAACCAGACACGAGAATTTAATTTGTCCCAAAATTTAACAATCGTGAAAGATCCTTCAAAACATTCACACTCGAGACTGTACGTCACATTGAAACGAAAATCACCCAATGGCATTCCTTTACATTTCAAGGAAACACTTCTCATTACATTCAAATCATCTTAACACATCCCACAGTTACATCATACTCATCACAAAGCCATTCCACCGCTCATCGAGCCACAAATTCCACTGTAGGATCATTACCGGACATATGAGTCCAATTGTACAGGTTACAACTGAAGCTGCCTAGCTCAAGCTACGGTCTAACCATGGCCTCCAGTCCTCTAGACTGGCCCATCACCAAAACACATAATACTCACCTCGAACCTCGTCCATAGAATCATAAGCCGGCGATGCACATTTGATACCGAGCGCTCATGTGCGCATACGAATACGTGGAAGGAATTCAAAGAGTTATGTCCCAAGATGAATCAATCCCGCACGATAAGGAAATAAAAATGGGAAGTATATATCCTAAATGCCCTGTAGCCTCTCAAAGATAAATATGGACGTCATCATACCGATCCGCAAGACTCTACTAGACACTTGCTCATGACTTGTAGAACCTATGAACTTAGAGCTCTGATACCACCTTGTCACGACCCAAAATCACACTAGTCGGGATGACACCTAACCCAACCCGTTAGGTAAACCAATTTCCAACTATCTAATTCCAATAAAATTAATTAAAGGAAAATATCTAAAACTAATACATCTCCCCAAGAACTAGTAGTACAAATTATGAGCTTCTAAGAATAGAGTATATAAAACGGAAATGAAATAATACATCGTCTGTTTGAATAATACAATAACAGAGCTTTTATAAATCTAAGTCTACCTTGAACAAGAGGCATCTACAACATGAACGAAGGTACATCTTCAGATCCCGCAACCATCGAGCACATCAACAACGACAACCAATATCTGCACGCAATGTGCAGAAGTGTAGTATCAGTACAACCGACCCCATGTACTGAGTAAGTAACAAACCTAGCCGAAGGTTGAAAGTAGTGACGAGCTTCAACCATGGTCAGAGTCCAACTTCCATAACCAACAATAGTTCATAACAATATTAAACAAGTAATACCAGAAGTAACTCAGAGATAAAATGCTCAGCCAAATCATGATTTCAAAAATAGGTTTGCCTTTCAAGTACATCAATGAAAACCCGAATCGTATACCGAAGATTACCAAAAATATGAATAAGTCTGAAAACAGTAATTTTTCCAAAATCCTTTCAATGATAAATAAAATATCTCATTTTCTTTCCCAGATAACCAGTGTAAAACAAATGCATCACTATGCCCATCTGACAACATGTGAGAGAAATCATGAATAATGTGATACCGTACAGCATGAGGAAAACACATCTCTATGCATATATGTCATGTGTGCATGTCAATGCAATGTATCTCAGAAATTGCACTCATGTACTCACACTCTCAGAGTACTCAATTTCATTATCTCGCATTCTCTCTCACTGTGCTCAGCACACTCAATCACTCAGCGCTATACAATACCTACTGCGGCGTGCAGCCCGATCCCTGTTTATAGTCGACTGCGCTCACTAGGGGTGTAAAGACTCATGAGGGGCTCCTACAGCCCAAGCGCTATAAGCACGGACAACTTACGTGCTGCATGGACAACTCACATGCCATAATATAAATATCTGGATGCGCACGGCCAACTCACGTGTTGCACGGACAACTCACATACTATAATAATATCTGGATCCGCACGGCCAACTCACGTGCTGCATGGCCAACTCACGTGCAATAGTATAATATATCGACTCGCACGACCGATTCACGTGCTATAGTATAATATATATAAAGCCAACATGGCCTGCTACGGCGTGCAGCCCGATCCCAAAAATATCCTCACAATCAGGTCCTCGGCCTCCCTCAGTCATCAATCTCTCCAGTCTCTCTCTCATGGGCTCACAATGTCATGAGAATAGCCCAAAATGATGATATGATGTATCAATAAATAACAACAGAGACTGAGATATGATATGCAAAGAAATGAATATGACTGAGTATGAATTGTCAATTTAAAATTAATATTTCACATCAATTTGACCTCTGTGGGTCCCAATAATACCAGCACATAGTCTCAACATGATTTTTAATATGCTTTTCAGTTCAATTTTTTAACACGTAAAACTGCATGGAAAATGCCAAGATTATTTAACTATAAAATTCCACGGAAACAATTATGTCACAATTTTTATAGTGCACGCCCACACGCCCGTCACCTAGCATGTGCGTCACCTCCCAACAATTTACGAAATACATATATTCAGGGTTCATACCCTCAACTCCAAGATTAGAAGAGTTACTTACCTCGAACAAGCCAAATCCAATGCCGAGCAAGCTAAACAATGCTCCAGAAATCCCATTATGCGCGTATCAACTTCCAAACGGCTCGAATCTAGTCAAAATAATTTGATTCAGCCCACAAAATTATAGGAATTAATTCTATATCAAAATACTAATATTTTCCAAAAATCCGAAATTGTGCCCTAAAAATCACCCGTGGGGCCCACGTCTTGGAATTTGGTAAAAATCACAAAATCCGAACCCCCATTCAACCACGAGTCCAACCATACCAAAATTACTCAAATCCGACCACAACTCGGCCTTCAAATCCTCAATTTAAACTAAGAAGGTTTCAAACTTTTCCAACTTAATTCACCAATTAAATGATAAAAACGTCCATAGATTCGGGTAATTTAACCAATATTGAGTTAAGAACACTTACCCCATTATTTTCTTTGAAAATTGCCCAAATATCGCCTCAATCCGAGCTCCAAATTGTTAAAAATGGAAAATGGGACGAAGTCCCATGTTCTGAACTTAAACTTTCTGTCCAGGCCTCTCTTCTTCGCGAACGCGACAGGTCCCTCGCGTTCGCGAAGCACAACTCGACTGACCACAAATTTAACTCTTCGCGAACGTGACAGAGGCTTTGCGAACGCGAAGCTTTGCAAATCTTACCCTTTGCGAACGCGACCACGACTTAGCAAACGCGAAGCTTTACCAGCTCAGACCTTCGCGAACGCGACCACCGCCTCGCGAATGCGTAGAACAAGAACCCGGCATCCCCAATCGCCTCTCTCCTCTTCTTCGCGAACGCGTAACACCTCTCGCGTTCGCGATGCACACCCAGTCCACCCTTCGCGAATGCATTCTTCTCTTCGCGAACGCGAAGAGCAAATATTGCCAGCCTCTCGGTTCCTCTTCGCGAATGCGAGGCTCCACTCGCGAACGCGATGAAGGAAACCAGATGGTGCATCAGAAAAATTCCAGCAGAGTTTCAAGTCCAAACTTTTGATACGTTAACCCTCCAAAACTCACCCGAGCCCCTCGGGACCTCGACCAAATATACCAACAAGTTTAAAACATCATACAGACTTAGTTGAACCCTCAAATCACTTCAAACAACGCTAAAATCATGAATTAGACCCCAATTCAAGCCTAATTAACTTTGAAATTTCTAATTTCTACAATCAACTCCGGAACCTATCAAATCACGTCCGATTGACCTCAAATTTTGCACACAAGTCACATTTTATATTACAGACCTATTCCAATTTCCAGAATCGGATTTCGACCCCGATATCAAAAAGTCACCCCCGGTCAAACTTCCCAAAAATTTAACTTTCGACATTTCAAGCCTAATTCTTCTACGGACCTCCAAATAATTTTCCGGATACGCTCCTAAGTCCAAAATCACCATACGGAGCTATTGGAATCATCAAAATTAAATTCCGAGGTGGTTTTCACATAAGTCAATATCTGGTCAACTATTTCAACTTAAGCTTTAAACCTTGAAACTAAGTGTTCTAATTCATTCCAAAACATCACCGGACCCGAACCAATTGCCCCGACAAGTCACACAACAACTGTAAAGCCCAATTTGAGAAGTAAATAGGTAAACGAGGTTGTAATACTTAAAACGACCGGTCGGGTCGTTACACAAGTCCTCGGCCTCACTCAGTCATCAATCTCTCCAGTCTCTTATGCTCACAATGTCATGAAACTAGCCCAAAATGATGATATGATATATCAATAAATAACAACATGAGACTGAGATATGATATGCAATGGACGAATATGAGTGAGTACGAAATTACAATTTAAACAAATAATTCAACAGCAACACGACCCCATGGGTCCCAAAATTTCGGCACTTAGCCTAGACATGATCTTTAATAAGAGCCTCAGCTCAATTTCTCTAACACGTGGAACATGTTCAGATAATAACATGATTCTTAAATTTTACAACTTCACATGATTTATTCAAGTCACAATTTCTATGGTGCATGTCAACATGCCCGTCACGTATCGTGTGTCACCTCCAACCAATTTATATTATACCAAATTTGGAGATTCATACCCTCAGAACTAAATTTAGAAGTGTTACATACCTCAACCCGTGTAAGTCTTTATTCCTCTATGCCCTTGCCACGAGAATTGATCTTCAAAAGCCTCGTATCTAGCCACAATTAATTCGATTCAGTCAATGCGAATTATAGGAAATTAATTCCATATGAAAATACAAATTTTCCAACAAAATCTGAAAATGCACTCAAAAATCGCCTGTGGGGCCCACGTCTCGGAACCCGACAAAAGTTATAAAATATGAACGCCCTCCAACCACGAGTGTAACCATACAAATTTTACCAAATTCTGACATCAACTCGACCCTCAAATCTTCAATTAAAGTTTATGAAGATTTCTACCATTTTCAACCCAATCTTTACCCATTTGAACTCAACAATCTTTCCACAACTTTATTGGTATGTGTATGTATACATGATACACTTAATCTCCCATCTTTTACATCAAAAATTAAAATTGAAGAATTGGGGAAAGAAATTCTTACCTCTTTGAAGCCCTAGCAAGATCCTTGTGAAATCTTCAAGTCTTGAACAAGAATTGATGAACAATTGACTAAGTCTTCACTTTATCTCTCTAAGATGCTCTCACCACTCTCTAAAATACCAGTTTTTTTGCTCCAAAAGAGTCCCCTTGCCTCAATATATCAAAATAGGGTCGAGTCAAAAATTAAAAAAAATTTGAAACCCCGACGCAGAACTGCGGTCGCATATGCGACCGCATAATGCTTCTGCGACCCGCATAATGGGTTGCAAAAAGGCCCTCCGGAACTAGGAAACAATGTTTCAGTCGGCGGCCATTATGTGGTCCGCAGACCTTTTCTGCGATCGCATAATGTGCCACAGAACTGGTCTACGATCGCATAATGCGCCGCAAACGTGATCTCCAAACTCGCCTCACCTGCTTCACTCGGCGGCCATTATGCGGTCCGCAGAGTGATTCTGCGGTCGCATAATGTACCGTAAAAATGCATTTCTCTGCCACAAATTTTTCTTTACTCCCCAGTGCATTGTTCAACCCAAAAAGTCCGAGCCACAAAACTAATTGAACTAAGGGGTGGTTTGGTAGGAGGTATTAGAAAAAATAATGCAAGCATTAGCTCTATGCATTACTAATACCTTGTTTGGTACATTTTTTTAACCTGTGTATAACTAATTTTTGTATTAGTTATACACCATACTTGGTATTATCCTATGTATAAGTAATGCATAGAAAACCATGGCATTAGTAATACCAAGGCTACTAATGCATGCACTAGGTTGGTTAAAGACAAAATTATCCTTAAAGTCCCTTAAAGCTTGAGAATATGGAGGGCATTTTTGTAAACAACTATTTTTTTAAAAAATTATGCAATGCATTATAGTTTTAATACACCACACCAAACAGTAGATAAAAAATAATATCTGCATAACTAATGCTTGCATTACTAACCCATGCATTACTAATCCATGCATTACTAATATACCTTATTCCGCACTATTCTTATACACCCTACCAAATGACCCCTAAGTGTACTAATTGATCTACCTCGGTACCACAAAACCTTAATTTTCTTAGCAAAAATTCTCAGGGGTCGTTACACATAAGTCAACATCCGGTCAACCTTTTCAACTTAAGTTCTAAACATTGGAATTAAGTGTTCCAAATCATACCAAAATCTCACCGGACCCGAACTAATCACCCTGGCAAGTCACATAACAACGGTAAAGCATAAATCGAGCTGTAAATGGAGGGACGGGGTTGTAATACTCAAAACGATCGGCCGAGTCGTTACATTAAGATTCTTCACTTGAAATTTCTTTGACATTACTATATCAAACAGTTGAACCAATTTATTCTAATTTGTCATTTTTAAGGTAAAAAGTATTAATATTGAAGAAAAAATTAATTTATATCGTCCCAATTTAGGCCTCAAATGTAACCGGTCCAAATCGGCCCGTCTTTTAGATTAAAGGTGAAGATTTGAATGGGACAAGTGCACACATAGTCATTCTCAAGGATGCTATTTAGAGATTAGCCAGTACTTATTTTGTCTTGAAGTTTTAAACTAAAAAATCTCAACTTCAGGACAATTCAGAATATTTTTGTCCTGAAAATTTGAACTTAAAAACTAAAATTGAAGATGCACTGGTTAATTCCTAAATAGCAGCCCTTTAGAGTGTCTATCTGGTGTCAGTTCTACGATTTGAATTGTTGAAAAAGCCTGACTCCTTGGTTCACTGAATCAGGAAATTATGCCGAACCTTTGTAGAATCACCATTTATATTTTGACCCCATTAAAAAAAGTAAAGTCGTCCCGTGCCTGAATTTTAAAGCACATTGCCACAATGTTTAGTCTGACAACGTACTTCAATATTCTAGCAGCGTGTTTTGAAATTCTATTAGCTGTCTTTTAATTAAAATTCTGGCAGTATACAGTGGTACATAGTTCTATTTGTGCAAATTCCCCTTAGGGAATTGGACATGATGGCCTCAGCGTCCCGCTTGCCCAAATACACAATTAGAATTGAGAAGTTCCAGCTTGAATTCATATCCATTCTTTTCATTTTTTAGAAGGAAAAGACGATCCTTTCTATTCAATGACGAAATATATTACCCCAATAGAGTGAAAATATTACGAAATGTTCCATATCTTTGAAATACACTAACTTATAGTAGTTTCTTGTAATAATCCCTGTAAAAGTTAACTAAACATATTTATAAGGAGAATAACTTACGCAGAAAAGAAAATAAATAAATATCAAAATCATGGGACGCCATGCAAATATGCACGCCAACTCTATCTGTGTTGAATACATCTTTGTGGTACTACATTAGTTAGTGTTTGATGGGAGTATTTGAGAAGAGGTTGTTTTGTCCCTCGTTGGAAAAAGAAAGAAAGGAGGAAGTGTTTAAAAACACTTCTTTGTCTTATATAATTTGAATATTTTAAAGGATATTTTGGAGGGAAATTGGAAATTTGACTATATTATTAATTTCCATATTATTAAAACGAAATCATGTGAACATTTCTTTCTCTTTCTCTTCTACTTATTTTTTACAACTCATAAATATTGTGTTCTTGTAGGAAATTTGAGTTAATTTCTCAAACTAGAATTTAAGAGGCTTTGTAAAATCCTGAAGGAATTCTACTATTATCGATGCAGCAACAAAAAGTAAACTTAAATTCCTTAAGGACAGTGACTACACTATCGAAGCCAGATTATTTCATCCATTATTTTTCTAACAGAACTTGTGTCAAGGGAAATAACTCCCCTTTTTACCGTACTGTCTAATTTTTTGATAAACGAGATTCAATTGAACCTCTCACCAGAATAACTCCGACCGCCACGGCCAAGAGGGAAACGATAAGAGAAGGCCTATGATAAGAATGAAGAGCATATCACGTAGCCAATGATGACTTGCCTGCAACCCTTGCAAAAAGGGCTTATATCTCTATGTCTCTAATTAAATAAGCCCTTGGAAATGGTCCAGGCAAGTCAAATAAGAGAAGAGCTTGTCAAATTAGCTAAATTCGACCGGCCTAAAACCAATATAAGGAAAGGACACCATTAATGGTGTAAAGACCTCTCCAAAGGTTGAAGGCAAGTTATCCTTGGCTACCAAATAAGCCTCTTTTCATCGTGCTAGACCTCTCATCTGTCTTCTGATCTCTTGTCTCTCGATAAAGGGTAACCTAGCGTACGTAATATCCTGCGTTCATGCAGGGTTCGAGGGCCACCACCCCAAGGGGTGCAATGTACTCAGCCTACATTGTCGCAAGTATCGTGGTTGATTCCACGGCTCGAACCCGTAATCTATAGGTCACACGGGTACAACTTTACCGTTGTTCTTAAGTCTCCCTATTCTCTGTCATCTCTATCGATCTCACGGTAAATTTGCAGAAGAGAAAGTTTTGCATGAAAGAGAAGAGCATGTCAAGATAGCAAGGAGACGACCTGAAACCAAGCAAAAAAGGCTATCATGTATTAAATGGTATAATCAAAACACCTTTTAAAATAATGGAGCAGGCAAGTCATCCTTGGCTACTAAACAAATATGACTCTCCTCTTCACGTAAGATCTCTCTTCTTTATTGAGATCATGATTACTATATGGATAGTTAGCCATGCATTTATAGCCATAGATAAAATAGTAATGGAGAACTTAGCATCTCTCTAGCCTATAGTTGCTTTATGTTTTTCCTTTTTATTTCTATGACATTGTTCTCTTCAGCTACCTTATCTGACTTTCTAATAGGAATAAGTTCTCTTTATTTGTAAGTACACTTGCACTTATCAGTTTATCTCAATTCTATTAGTTCATATGTGCAAGAGTTTGGTTTCCAGACAGAGTGAGGAGAATAATGAAGGGCAAGTTACATATTTTGGTCAGTCTGCCAAAAATATTATATTTGCTAGTCAATATATATAATACATATATTATACATTAAGCTACAAAAAATATACATTTTGCCGGTTATTATTTTTGGGAGCGGCCATACTGTATAGCTTTTCCAATAATATAATAAATTGAAAGTAAATAAGCTACGGTGTATTAGTAGTGTTTGATGTCCTTGGGAATTTTGACTAATTATCTATTCTTAAAGAATCTGATAAATTCAAATATTGATAAAATCTGTGAAATCGAAAGTGTCCCAGAAGGAATAGAAAGAAAGTCCATGCCACTAAATGAGGTATTGGGAGTGACACATTGTCACAAAACAAAATTTACATGTCGTGATGGCGCCCATCTCAATATTAGGCAAGCCGATAACCTCAATTAATCACTATAATCTTATAAGTATGAAAACATAATATTTAGATTTAATAGAAAAAATCCTACAAATACTGATACAAATACACTCCCAAAATCCGGTGTCACTGAGTACATGAGCATCTAAATGATAACATAGTCTGACTGATAAAATACTGTCTGAAAATATAGAATAGTACAAACAACTGGAAGGAAAGGGAGACATGGTATGCGGATGCCAAGTAGCTACTTCGATAGTCTCCAATAGATAAAGCATCGAAATCTAGCAGTCGCCATATCCGGAATACATGGATCTGCACATGAAATATAGAGTATAGTATGAGTACAACTGACTCCATGTACTCAATAAGTAACACGACTAACCTTTGGGCTGAAAGTAGTGACGAGCTCAACAGGTACAGTCCAGTATAAAAATAACAGTACAAAAATGTAGGCATGCTTTTAAGTTCAATAGTTAAACTCAGTACAAATAAAATAGATCAATTCTGAATGATATGAGGAATATGACATCTCTATATCTACATACCAATGTACATGCTGTATGTGATGTACCTCAGTGGAAACCTCATGTATTCACACTCTTAAAATACTCAATCACTCAGTACTGTATTTGGCCAATCAAGCCCATGGAAGATGCATCCCAAATATAATATCAACTGACAATCAGTCGCTCAGTACTGTGTAAGGCTAATCCAGCCCAGGGAAGATCCATCCCTCAATATAGATAATTAGGCAAGATCCATGCCAGGAAAAATCCATCCCAAAATGTAAATGATTCGGGCAAGATCCATGCCCACAGAAGCTCCATCCGTCAATATAAATGCTTCGGGCAAGATCCATACCCAGGGAACAACCATCCCTCAATATAAAATCAATCGCGCTCACTGTGGGGGTGCAGACTATGAAGGGGCTCCTTCAGCCCAAACTCTATAATAATAAGCCATTTAGGCCTGTTGTGGCGTGCAACCTGATCCCATAACAATAAAGCCCATAAGGCCTCCTGCGGCATTTAACCCCGATCCATATAATAATAAATATATATATAAAGCTAATATGGCTTGCTACGGCATGCAACTCGATCCCATAAATATCACTCAGAATCTCTAGTCTCTCGAGCTTACAATGACATAAAACTCATCCCGACATGATGATTTGATGTATCAATGAATGATAATAGAGACTGAGATATGATATGCAAATGATGGATGTGACTGAGTACAAAATTATCATTTAAATATATAATTCAACAGCAACACGACCCTGTGGGTCCCAAAAATACAGGCACGTAGCTTAAACATGATCTTTAATATAAGTCTCAACTCAATTTCTCTATGGCAAACTGGAACAACACCTGTGATCACGGCATCTGATGACTCGGCCTCAGGCCTAGCTGGAAAAGCATAAAATTGGGGTTGGGCCCCACCGCTCGGAGTTGTATCTCTGGGACGGCCCCTAACTGGCTAGCCTCTACCTCTAACAACCTGACCTCCACCTCTAACTGTCCGACCCCTGCCCCTAGCTGGCCGGGCGGGCAGTGGAGAAACCGGTGCCAATATTATGGCACAAGAATCCTGTTTAGATTTGTTGCTCGACAACCTAAAGAAATACCTACTGATGTGACCAATGTTCCCACACTCATAACACCCATCATGTTGTTGTGGATGTTGAAGCTGAAGCTAACCCGCACGGGCCAGATAACAGCTGTAGTGACTCTCGAGTGGTGGTGCACTGATAGGAGCTGAATGTGCACTAAATGCTGGCTGCCCAGAGTAAGGCATAATATGACCGCGACTCCCTGAAGCACCGTGAGAATCCTGAAGTGCTGAATAAAATGTCCTGGGAGGATGACCCCTACCATAAGTACCCATGCCTCCAGATGAGGCGCCTCTGAAATTACCGAAATGAAGGGGCCTCTTATCTGACACTGGCCCTCTTTCCTGAGCACGAACTAACTTGATCCGCCTAGCAATATTCACAGCTGTCTGGAAGGAAATATCACTCCCTGTCTCCTTGGCCATCTGAAGCCTGATAGTATAAGTGAGTCCATTAATGAATCTCCTCACTCTCTCATTTTCAGTAGGAAGCAAGACGATGACATGACGTGTTAAGTCCACAAATCGAGTCTCATACTGGGTAACAGTCATACTACCCTACTGGAAACGCTTAAATTGCCTACGGTATTCCTCTCTCAGTGTAATAGGAACAAACTTCTCCTGAAATAGCTGTGAGAACTGCTCCCAAGTAAGTGCAGGTGAATTTGCTGGTTTAGCAAGTACATAATCTCTCCACCACCTCTTGGCGGAACCAGCCATCTGAAACACAGCAAAATCGACTATGTTGCTTTCAACTATTCCCATGTTCCGCAACACCTCATGGCAACAATCAAGATAATCATGTGGGTCCTCAGAAGGTGTACCACTGAAGTGAACAGGAAAGAGCTTATAAGTAAACTTGTCCAATCTAAATAAGGCCTCAGAAGACATGGCGGGCCTATCACCGGCCTGTGCCGCAACAACTGGCTGAACTATCCCAACTGGCAGGGGACTGCTGGAGCCTGATACTGGGGAGCCATCTGCTCTGGGGCGGGAGTAGTAGGACTTTGTGCTCCTGCCCCAGCCTGTGAGACGGTTGGTGCCACTGGAAATATACCATTCTGGGCCACACCCTCCATAAGGCTCACCAAACGGACTAGAGCATCTTGAAGCACGAGAGTAGCTATAAATCCTTCTACGACCTGAACTGGTCCAACATGTACAGTGTGAGCTGGAACCTCCACTTGCAAATCCACCTAAGGCTCCACAACGGGTGCTGCTGCTCGAGATCAAGGCTGGGCTATGCCTCTGCCTCTGCCTCGATCTCTGGTGCGACCTCGACCTCTACCACTGGTCATAGTTGCCACTGGGGGCTTTGGTCCCTATCCGCCGGTAGATGTATTACATGTTCTCTCCATCTGCGAGAGAATAAGAATATGAGAGTTCAATCGTCAATGATAGAATAAAATCACACGACAGAGAAGAAAGAAGTAATATTGTTCCTAAACTTCATAGCATCTGGAAGATAAGCACATACGTCTCCATACCGATCCTTCAGACTCTACTAAGCTTGCTCGTGACTCGTGAGACCTAACTAACCTAGTGCTCTGATACCAACTTGTCATGACCCAAAATTTTCACCTTCGGGACTGTGATGGCGCCAAACATCTCATTTGCTAGGCAAGCCAATGTTAGAATAAACTTTAACCATTTTTAACAATTCATCTTAATTAAATTGTAAAGAAACCAAATAATTAGAATAATGACTGAATAATAGTAAACAAACCAAAATAATAACGATGTCTAAATACCATCCCAGAACTTGATTCACAAGTGCACGATCTTCTAGAATAATACAAACAAGAGTCTAAATAAAAATAAAGTTGTCTGAGAGAAAGCACACAGCTAAGATAAAGTAGAAGGGGACTATAACGACCCGACCAGTCGTTTTGAACATTTACACTGCTTTCAACTATTTGAAGTCTTGAATAACTTCCTAACAAGGTATTATGACTTGTGTGATTTGTCGATTTTGGTTTTAAGGTATTTCGGAGTTAGCTTGGAAGAATAAAATTTCATGTTGGAAGCTTAAGTTCAAATAGTTGACCGGATGGTAACTAATGTGTAAATGACTCCGGAATAGAGTTTTGATGATTCCAATAGCTCTGTATGGTTATTTTGGACTTAGGAGTGTGTCCGAAAAATTATTTGGAGGTCCGTAGTGGAATTAGGCTTGCAATGTCAAAAGTTGAATTTTTTGAGAAGTTTGACCGGGGGTTGACTTATTGATATCAGAGTTGAAATTCGATTCTAAAAATTATATTATCTCAGTTATGTCATTTATGACTTGTGTGCAAAATTTGAGGTCAATCAGACTTGATTTGAATAGGTTCTGGCGTCGTTTGTGGAAACTTGAAATTTCAAAGTCCTTGAATTTGGGGTATGATTCGTGGTTTTAGCATTGTTTGAGGTGATTTGAGGGTTTGACTAAGTTCGTATGGTATTTTAAGACTTGATGGTATGTTTGGTTGAGGTCCCGGGGGGATCGGGTGAGTTTCGGGGGGTTAACAGATCATTTTTGGCCTTGGTGAGATTGCTGATATCTGCTGCTGCCTTCTTCTGGTTTCCTTATAAGTGATCGCATAGGTCCATCCGCGACCACGTAAGCTTATTTGGGGCAGGGCTGCCCGCCTGCAGTAGGACAAAATGGCTTTATACATTATTATTGTTCTGGATCGGGGTTGCCCGCCTGCAACAAGCCTTATTGGATTTACTATTTTATGGATCGGGGTTGCCCGCCTACAGCAGGCCTTATAGGCTTTGTTATTATACGGATTAGGACTGCCTGCCTGCAGTAGGCCACATTGGCTTTGTATTACGCTTGGGCTGAAGGAGCCTTTCCGGAGTCTCTACACACCCCCAAGGAGCGTAGATGATTATATATATTCGGGATGGACTTCCCAGGGCATGGACTTGCCTTATTATATATATTCGGGATGGACTTCCCAAGGCATGGACTTGCCTTACTTAATGATTATATATATATATTCAGGATGGATGTTTCCCAGGGCATGGACTTGCCTTACTTATTTGTATTGTAATGAATTTACCTGGATATGGATCTTGTTCGTATCATTTATATTTGGGGATAAATTACCCTAGGGCTGGATTAGCCTTATACGGTACTGAATGATTGACTGTCAGTCGATGTGTATATATATATATATAAGTTGGAATACCCCTGGGCTGGATTGGCCATAAATAGTACCGAGTGACCGGATAATTTATGACCAGTATTTATATGAGGTCTTTCTACTAAGAAGTCATATTCCTCATATCATGCAGTATTGATCTATTTCACTTGTACTGAGTTTAACGGTTGAACTTGAAAGCATGCCTACATTTCTGTACCATTAGTTATACTGGACTGTACCTGCGGAGCTCATCATCTCTTTCAGCCCAGAGGTTAGTCTTGTTATTTATTGAGTTGGTTGTACTCACACTACACTCTGCACCTCGTGTGCAGATCCAGGTGCTTTTGGACACGGAGATTGTTAGATTTCAGAGTACTATCATATGGAGACTATCAAGGTAGCTGCTTAGCATCCGCTGACCTTGTCTCTCTTTCCTTCAGTTATTGTACTGTTCTATACTTTCAGACAGTGGTTATTTTTACCAGTCAAACATTGTATTCATATTAGATGCTCATGTACTCAGTGACACCGGGATTTGGGAGTGTTATATTTGAAATTGTGAGATTTCTTCCGCTGAATTTAATTATTTTGTTTTCCAATTTAAAAGAAATGGTGGTTTATTGAGATTTTCGGCTTGCCTAGTATTGAGATAGGCGCCATCATGACAGGTAAGATTTTGGGTCGTGACAAGTTGGTATCAGAGCCCTAGGTAACATAGGTCTCACGAGTCATGAGCAGGTTTAGTAGGGTCTTACAGATCGGTACGGAGACGTATGTACCTATCTTCGAGAGCCTGCCGAACCCTTAGGAGAATTTCACTTTCTTGTATACTGTTGTGCGAACTTGTTGATTCCGAAAACTAAAAATCATGTTATTCTATTCTCTCACAGATGGTGAGGACACATACTACTGGATCGGACGGTCAGCTACCAGTGCCACCAGTTAGGGCCACAAGAGGTCGGGGTCATATTAGAGGCCGAGGTAAAAGTTGAGGTGTAGCCCGTACAACGGTGGGACCAGCACATGTGCTACCACCACTTCCACCAGCTCAGGCACCAACTGTGCCCATTGAGATTCCAGGCCTTCAGGACACTTTGGCTCAGATATTAACAGTTTGCACTGGCCTCGCTCAGGTGGTTTCGGCTCAAGCCACACCTGCCACTTTGCAGGCTGGGGGAGGTACTCATACCCCTGTTGCCCGTACTCCAGATCAGGTAGTATAGGGACTTCATATACCGGGGGCATTACCAGCCCAACCCGTTGCAGCCGCTCAGGCCCCGGGTTCCTGTTATGTCAGATGATGAGCAGAGAAGACTTGAGAGATTTGAGAGGCTTCGACCTCCACCATTTAGCGGTGCTGAGTCAGAGGATGCTCAGGTTTTTCTGGATAAGTGCCAACGGATGCTTCAGACGGAAGGTATTCTGGAGACAAGTGGGGTCTCGTTCACTACTTTTCAATTTTTTGGGGCTGCCTTCAGATGGTGGGACTGTGTCATCTCTCTCACATTTTCTTTGTTGCTGCACTGAGTCAGTCATCCATGGCATTTCCATACTTGGAATCAGTTTTCGGTTTTAGACAACTGGCACTCACTTGCAATCTCCAAATGCTTTAACTTGTTCCGGCGACCTCCGTTTCATGAAGTCACTGGTAGCTTAAAGTTGAGCTCTCTACGGTTTTTTTTTTGTGTGTGTGTGTGTGTGTGAATTAGAGGGCGGGCCATCTTCTTCTTCCCCTCTCTCTCTTTCCCTTTCTCTCTCCCCCCTCCCTTGTGTGTGTGGGTGCGTCTGTTTCTTTGGACATGTGCAACTTCTTCCCGGCGAGGACAGATTATTTCCCGGTGTGTTTAGATTGCCGGCAAGTTTCGTAAATTCCGGCGACTTCCGAACAACTTTCAGGTAGGACACAGCAGGACTTGCTAGTGTTCTTGAGCAAATCCGACATGCTTCAGGAAAACTTGCTCCAGGTTCTTTCGTTCTATATCTGGTACTCGTGGTATCGGTATTTTTATTGTATTTTTTCTACTCGCGGGAGTTGGTACCTCCCATTTACCAGTTTCCCTTTGTTGTGTGAGTTAAATTGCTGACATCTTACCTCGTACTAGTTTATTTACCGTATTAGTTTGCCTGTTGTTGCAACTTGTATTTTTCTGGTTTGGTATGTTGCCTTGTGTGATAGTGATTCCCCTTACTCTGTCGTAGGTAGAGTGGCTGTGGTCTGGGATGGTTGAGTGAGGTCATGTCCTCGGGGGGAACGGGGGGTGGGGCAGGAGGTAGGGTAGGGTTTAGGGGGTGGGGCGGGAGGCAAGGGAGGTAAAGGGAACAAGGGTGTCTGTAGGTTGAGAATTGGGTCATGGAATGTAGGTACATTGACGGGTAAATCTATAGAGTTGGTGAAGATCCTCCAGAATAGAAGGGTCAATATAGCGTGTGTCCAGGAGACAAGGTGGGTAGGGTCGAGGGCGAGGGACGTGGACGGGTATAAACTTTGGTACTCAGGAGTCCAGAAAGGTAAGAATGGAGTGGGCATCTCGGTGGATAGCAAACTTAGAGAGTCTGTGGTTGAGGTTAGACGAGTGAATGATAGATTGATGACTATTAAGTTGGTGGTTGGAGAGTGAACCTTAAACATCGTTAGCTCCTATGCGCCGCATGTGGGCCTAGATAAGGAGGTTAAACGTCGCTTCTGGGAAGGGTTAGATGAGATTGTGCGTCAGATTCTGCCTGCTGAGAAGCTATTCATAGGAGGGGATTTCAATGGGCACATTGGGTCGACCGCAGGTGGTTATGGCGAGGTGCATGGAGGCTTTGGTTTTGGGGAGAGGAACGGAAGAGGTACATCGTTGTTGGACTTCGCTAAGGCTTTTGGGTTGGTGATTGCAAACTCTAGCTTTCAGAAGAGGGAGGGGCATTTGGTTACTTTTCAAAATGTGATGGCAAAGACCCAGATTGACTATCTCCTCCTCAGGAGATGTGACAGGGGGTTGTGCAAGGATTGCAAGGTGATTCCGGGTGAGATACCCGCGATGCAACATAAGCTCTTGGTGATGGACATTGGTATTATGTTAAAGAGGAGGAAAAGGTCTACTCGAGGAAGACCGAGAATCAGGTGGGGAGCCTTAACTAAGGATAAAGCCCAAGCATTGGAGGGGCGGTTGTCGGCTATGAGAGCTTGGAGGAGAAGTGGTGATGCGAGCATTATGTGGTCAACGATAGCTGACTGTATAAGGGAGGCTGCGAGAGAGGTGTTAGGGGTCTCGACGGGCGTCTCTGGTGGGCACAAAGGAGACTGGTGGTGGAATGAAGTGGTCCAAGGTAAAGTGGAAGCAAAGAAGGCGGCGTACCTGAAGTTAGTGGGGAGTATAGGTGAGGAGGAGAGGCGAGTGTGCATGGATAGGTATAAGGAAGCTAGGAAGGAGGCTAAGCTGGTGGTCACAGAGGCTAAGACTGCGGCTTATGATCGTATGTACAAGGAATTGGAGGGAAAAGGTGGGGAGAAGAAGTTATTCCAGCTGGCCAAGTTGAGAGAGAGGAAGGCTCGGGATTTGGACCAAGTGAGATGCATCAAGGACGAAGATGGTAAAGTATTGATGGAAGATGCCCAGATTAAGAGGAGATGGCAGACTTACTTTCATAAACTTCTGAATGAAGAAGGGGATCGGGATATTGTGCTAGGCGAATTGGAGCATTCCGAGAGTCAACGTGACTTTGGGTACTGCAGGCGTATCGAGGTTGAGGAGGTCGTGGGAGCTATGCGTAAGATGAGTAGGGGCAGAGCGACCGGGCCAGATGAGATTCCGATGGAATTTTGGAAGTGTGTGGGGAGAGCAGGTTTGAAGTGGTTGACTAGGTTGTTTAATATTATCTTTAAGGGGAAAAGCATGTCGGGTGAGTGGAGGTGGAGTACGGTGGTTCCATTGTATAAGAACAAAGGTGATATCCAGAGTTGTAACAATTATAGGGGTATCAAATTACTGAGTCACACCATGAAAGTGTGGGAGAGGGTGGTTGAAGCGAAGGTGAGGATGACAGTGTCTGTATCCGACAACCAGTTCGGGTTCATGCCGGGTCGTTCGACTACAGAATCTATACACCTTGTTAGAAGGTTAGTGGAACTATACAGAGAGAGGAAGAAGGATCTGCACATGATGTTTATTGACCTAGAGAAAGCGTATGACAAGGTTCCTAAAGAAATTCTCTGGAAATACCTGGAGGCAAAAGGTGTGTCGGTTCCCTACATTATGGTGATTAAGGACATGTATGATAGGGCTAAGACTCGGGTTAGAATAGTAGGAGGTGACTCTGAGCATTTTCCGGTTGTAATGGGGTTACACCAAGGTTCTGCGCTCAGTCCGTTCTTATTCGCCTTGGTGATGGACGCGTTAACACACCATATTCAAGGGGATGTACCATGGTGCATGCTATTCGCCGATGACATAGTTCTGATTGATGAGTCGCGAGCCGGTGTTAATGAGAGGCTGGAGGTTCGGAGACAGGCTCTTGAGTCTAAGGGTTTCAAGCTGAGCAGGACGAAGACGGAATACCTGGAGTGTAAGTTCAGTGCTGAGCCAGGGGAAGTGGGCGTGGATGTGAGGCTTGATTCGCAGGTCATCCCGAGTAGAGGCAGCTTCAAGTACCTTGGTTCGGTTATCCAGGGGGAGGGGAGATCGACGAGGATGTCACACACCGTATTGGGGTAGGATGGATGAAGTGGAGGTTAGCATCTGGAGTCCCGTGTGACAAGAGAGTGCCACCGGTACTCAAAGGTAAGTTTTATAAAGCGGTGGTTAGACTGGCCATGATGTATGGGGCTGAGTGTTGGCCCGTTAAGAACTCACATATCCAGAAGATGAAAGTAACAGAAATGAGGATGTTGCGGTGGATGTGCGGGCACACTAGGATAGATAAGATTAGGAATGATGATATTTGGGAGAAGGTGCATATGGCTCCCATTGATGACAAGATGTGGGAAGCGAGGCTTAGATGGTTCGGACATGTTCGGAGGAGAAGCCCAAATGCTCTGGTACGGAGGTGTGAGCAGCTGGTTACGGAGGGCACGAGAAGAGGTAGAGGGCGGCCTAAGAAGTATTGGGGAGAGGTGATCAGGCAGGATATGGCGAGGCTCCAGATTTTCGAGCACATGACACTTGATAGGAAGATGTGGAGGTCGAGTATTAGGGTTGTAGGTTATGAGGTAGTTGAGTCGTGCCTTACTTCGTAACATGGTGAGACTAGCCATGTAGGGTTTTTGTCTAAGATAACTAGTGGGAATGTTGTGGCTTACTATTTCGTTTTTCAGTGCATGTCCTATTTACTAGCTATCGCTTTTGCTTTACATCTTTCTTCTAGATTTCATGGTGTTCCTATTTTTCTTATGACTGTTGTGGTGATACTAATATTTACTAATATTGTCTCCCTTTACTTTGCATCTTTCTTCTGGATTTCATGGTGTTCTTATTTATCCTATGATTGTTGTTGTGATACTAATATTGTCTCCCTTTTTGCCCTTTTATTTTTTTTTTGAGCCGAGGGTCTTTCGGAAAAAGCTTCTCTACTCCTTCGGGGTAGGGGTAAGGTTTGCGTACATACTACCCTCCCCAGACCTCATTAGTGGGATTTTACTAGGTTGTTGTTGTTGTTGTTGTTGTTGTTGTTGTTGTTGCCTTCAGATGGTGGGAGGCTTATGAGAGAAGCAAGTCGGTTGGTGCAGTACCACTTACATGGTAAGAGTTCTCTGTTCTCCTTTTGTAGAAGTTTGTGCCGCAGTCTCGCAGAGAGGAGCTGCGCAGACAATTTGAGCAGTTACATCAGGATGGCATGTCCGTGACGCGGTACGACATGCAATTTTCTGAGTTAGCTCATCACGCAGTTTGGTTGGTTCCCACTGATAGGGAGAGAATTAAGAGGTTCATTGATGGCTTCACGTATGAGCTGTGGATGCTTATGACTTGGGAGAGGGTATCTGGTGCCACTTTTGACGAGGTGGTTGACATTGCTCGACAGATAGAGGTAGTCCGTAGCCATGAGCGTGGTGACAGGGAGGCTAAGATGCCCCGAGGTTCGGGCAGTGTTAGTGGGGTACCTTCTGGAGGGCAGTTCTACCACAACAGGGGTCGTCCAGTTCATCGTGGTGCATCATCCAGCTATGGTTCATATAGTTTTCATCAGATTCGGTCATCTCTTAGTGCATTTCCAGCCCCGAGTACGCTCTGTGCACCATCAGTTCAAGGATCATATGTACCAGGCCCTTCTGGTATTCATTGGTATTCTTCGAGATGGCATGCTATGAGTGTAGAGAGCTAGGCCATGTAAGGAAATATTGTCCCCGTCGTACGCGAGGTACAGTTTAGCAGAGGAGTCAGGATACTACTTATGCACCAGTTGCTCCACCACCCGCTCAACCAGCTTAGGGTGGAGCTCAGTCAGCTAGGGGTCTCCCAAGAGGGGGAGGCCGATCTGGTGTCGGTCAGGCCCGATTTTATGCTTTTCCTGCCAGGCCAGATGCTATTGCCTCAGATGCAGTGATCACATGTATTGTTTTAGTGTGCCACAGGGAGACTTCTATATTATTTGACCCTGGTTCCACTTATACATATGTATCATCGTATTTTGCTCATTATCTGGATATGCCCTGTGAGTCCTTAGTTTCACCTGTTCATGTATCTATGCCGATGGGCGATACTATAATTGTGTACCGGGTGTATCGGTTGTGTATGAGAATTATTGGGGGACGAGACCAGAGTTGGTCTTTTATTGCTTAGTTTGGTCAATTTACATATTATCTGGGTATAGTGAGATATCAAATGTTTTGTTAGATTTCAGAGTACTATCAGTTGGAGACTATCAAGGTAGCTTCTTAGCATCCGCTGACCTTGTCTCTCTTTCCTTCAGTTATTGTACTGTTCTATACTTTCAAATAGTGGTTATTTTTACCAGTCAAACATTGTATTCATATTAGATGCTCATGTACTCAGTGACACTGGGATTTGGGAGTGTTATATTTGAAATTGTGAGATTTCTTCCGCTTAATTTAATTATTTTGTTTTCCAATTTAAAAGAAATGGTGGTTTACTGAGATTTTCAGCTTGCCTAGTATTGAGATAGGCGCCATCACGACAGGTGAGATTTTGGGTCGTGACAAGTTGGTATCAGAGCCCTAGGTGACATAGGTCTCACGAGTCATGAGCAGGTTTAGTAGGGTCTTGCAGATCGGTATGGAGATGTCTGTACTTATCTTCAAGAGGTTGCCGAACCCTTAGGAGAATTTCACTTTCTTGTATTCTGTTGTGCAAACTTGTTGATTCCGGAAACTAAAAATCATGTTATTCTATTCTCTCACAGATGGTGAGGACACGTACTACCGGATCGAACGGTCAGCCACCAGTTAGGGCTGCAAGAGGCCAGGGTCGTGGCAGAGGCCGAGGTAGAGGTTGAGGTGTAGCCCGTACCACGGTGGGACCAGCACATGTACTGCCACTACTTCCACCAGCTCAGGCACCAGCTGTGCCCATTGATATTCCAGTCCTTCAGGAGACTTTGGCCCATATATTAATAGTTTGCACTGGCCTCGCTCAGGTGGTTTCGGCTCAAGCCACACCTGCCACTTCGCAGGCTGTGGGAGGTACTCATACCCCTGTTGTCCGTACTCCAGATCAGGTAGTACATGGACTTCAGATACCGGGGGCATTACCAGCCCAGTCCGTTACAACCACTCAGGCCCCTGGTTCCTATTATGTCAGATGATGAGCAGAGAAGACTTGAGAGATTTGAGAGGCTTCGACCTACACCATTTAGCGGTGCTGAGGCAGAGGATGCTCAGGGTTTTCTGGATAAGTGCCAACAGATGCTTCGGACGGCAGGTATTTTGGAGACCAGTAGGGTCTCGTTCACTACTTTTTAATTTTTTGGGGGCTGCCTTCAGATGGTGGGAGGCTTATGAGAGGAGCAAGTCGGTTGGTGTAGTACCACTTACATGGCAAGAGTTCTCCGTTCTCCTTTTGGAGAAGTTTGTGCCGCAGTCTCGCAGAGAGGAGCTGCGCAGACAATTTGAGTAGTTACGTTAGGATGGCATGTTCATGATGCGGTACGAGATGAGATTTTTTGAGTTAGCTCATCACGCAGTTTGGTTGGTTCCCACTGATGGGGAGAGGATTAAGAGGTTCATTGATGGCTTCACATATTAGCTGCGGTTGCTTATGACTTGGGAGAGGGTATCTGGTGCCACTTTTGACGAGGTGGTTGACATTGCTCGACAGATAGAGGTAGTCCGTAGCCATGAGCATGGTGACAGGGAGGCTAAGAGGCCCCGAGGTTTGGGCAGTGTTGGTGGGGTACCTTTTGGAGGGCAGTTCTACCACAACAGGGGTCGTCCAGTTCATCGTGGTGCATCATCCAGCTATGGTTCATATAGTTTTCATCAGAGTCAGTCATCTCTCAGTGCACTTCCAGTCCCGAGTACGCTCGGTGCACCATCAGTTCAAGGATCATATGTACCAGGCCCTTCTGGTAGTCATTTTGATTCCCAAGGTCCGCCTCAGAACTCGCCACCATTCTTCGAGATGGCATGCTATGAGTGTAGAGAGCTAGGCCATGTGAGTAAATATTGTCCCCGCCATACGCGAGGTACAGTTCAGCAGAGGAGTCAGGATACTACTTCTGCACCAGTTGCTCCACCACCCGCTTAGACAGCTTAGGGTGGAGCTCAGTCAGCTAGGGGTCGCTCAAGAGGGGGAGGCTGATCCGGTGGCGGTCAGGCCCGATTTTATGCTTTTCCTGCCAGACCAGATGCTGTTGCCTCAGATGCAGTGATCACATGTATTGTTTCAGTGTGCCACAGGGAGACTTCTATATTATTTGACTCTGGTTCCACTTATACATATGTATCATTGTATTTTGCTCATTATCTAGATATGCCCTATGAGTCCTTAGTTTCACCTGTTCATGTATCTACGCCGATGGGCGATACTATAATTGTGTACCGGGTGTATCGGTTGTGTATGGGAATTATTGGGGGACGAGACCAGAGTTGGTCTTTTATTGCTTAGTATGGTCAATTTACATATTATCTAGGTATAGTGAGATATCAAATGTTTTGTTATATGGCCTTGGGCCAAGTGGGGGAGTCCACTATCTACGATTTGATTGCGCTTTATGAGTATATGAAAATTGTGGTATGAGTGAGTTGTTATTTTTAAATGATGTAGTGCGCACGGAGAATGAATTTGATAGGTGGCATTAAAGTAGAGTTATTTCTTTGAGTGTTGATGTGCTAATAGGGCACGTGTCTTTTGGCCCATTTGTGCGGTGTAATATGGATTTGAACAAAGGGGGTGACTCTCAAGAAAGTTCTAATGGATTCGAGATTAATATGTAACAATTGAGAATTTTTGGCGGATTTGTTTATGGCTAAAATCTGATATTTAAGTTGGATGGTGTCGAGACTTATGGTATTTTTTTATATCATTATGGATTTTATATTTCGGCATCAGAAAGGTGAATGAAACGGTAGTAGACTCAAATAATGTATTTTCAGAGTGGGTGTTTTGGTTGTGGTATTTATAGGGGTAATTATGATGTGGTGAGACTGTACAGATGTTTTGGTGGCAATATTCTTGGGTTTTGATGACCTACGTGGTTTGGTTGAGTTAGAAAAATTTAGTTCTAATAGCTTGGTTATGTGCAGATGGATTTCAAAGTGTTCTTGATAGTTTCTACCATGGTTTGAACCGGATATTTTCTACTGGTGTGGGAAACGTGTTGTGTATTGTGATTTCCTCCTGGAAAGAAGTAAGAGGAAGATTTCTAACTAATAAGGTATGTAACTTACTGGTGACTAAGATTTGATAATGGGATTCTTGTGTTTGTCGCATGATGGAATAATTAGATGTGGTGTGTTGTGCGGGAATAGGATTTACATGTACAAGGTGACAGTTCAAGTTTTGAAAAGAAGGTAACGAATGTTGGACAACATGGTCAGTTTCAGATATTTTGATGAATGTTATAACTGCTCGGTAGTTCCTGAGAAAGGTGCGCATTTCGAAAGATACGTTGTGTTCTGACTTTCGGATGTCATCGGTATTGCGATACTCACCTAGTTAATAGACTACTGATATACGAGTTATTGATATGGTGGGATGATCGTGCATGAAGGATGTGATAGCCATGCGGGTGCTGGAGTTATGATCATTTACGATGGTTCATGTGTACTTATTTGATTTCTCCTGTATGATATGCTTGGATTAGAGGCCTGTGAGCATGCCAGGCGGATTATGTTATTGGCACGTGAGTTGTCCGTGCGGATCCATGTATTGATATTTTTGTCACGTGAGTTGTCCGTGCGGGTACAGATATTTATATTATTAGCATGTGAGTTGTCTGGGCGGGTCTAGATATTGATACTATAGCACGTGAGTTGTCCATGCGAGTGATGTTAATGTGAGCTCTAGAAGAGCTGGTTACTGTTATTAAATTTGTGTGTCTTGGTTCTACTATATATAATGAGCTTATAACATTACGGCTGTAGTAGTGCTTGTTGAACTTGCAATCTGGTTCTTTTCCTTGAGACATCTCCCATATTTGGGTACACGGATTGCGCAGTAGTGGATGGAGTTATATTGACGTGGCGTGTCTGTGGGATAGTTGTGTTTAATAATATAAAGTCATTAGATCTAGAATGGATACTACCAGGCTTGATTATGGTATATTCAAGAGGATTATGGTTCTGGTTGGGGCAAGAGAGCTCCATGGCTAGTTGATCTGATGAGTGGTTATGAGTTTTTGATTGTTTCTTTCATCATTGGCAGTGTACAAAGGTTTTGGAATGAGGTTCTGTTGAATGCGAGGTTTTAATACTTGTACTTGGTTGGTTTGGAGTAATTACTGTGATTGTGATCGGGAATGGTGCTGCGAGCATGTGAGTTGTGTAGTATGTAATGTGAGTATATCTGGGGTTATGGCTATGGCTTGATACAGATTGTTCAGACTTATACGGTGTGTGAGATTTAGATCTTAGAAAGAATTCTGGGTGTTAGAAATTGGGCTCCAAGTTTTGGGCTAAGGTTAAATTAATGATTTTAAGTTGTGTTATTTTGTCAGGTCTATATAGAATAGGGTGACATGGGATCACCAGGTATGTGCATGGTAAGAAGGAACACTGATTTAAAGGCTTAGGAACAACTCTTGGCACGTTCGAGGACGAATGTATGTTTAAGTGGGGGAGATTGTAACGACCCAACCGGTCATTTTGAACATTTACACTACTTTCAACTATTTGAAGTCTTGAATAACTTTCTACGAGGTATTATGACTTGTGTGAATTGTCGGTTTTGGTTTTAAGATATTTCGGAGTTAGCTTGGAAGAATAAAATTTTATGTTGGAAGCTTAAGTTGAAATAGTTGACCAGATGGTGACTTATGTGTAAATGACCCAGGAATAGAGTTTTGATGATTCCAATAGCTCTGTATGGTGATTTTGGACTTAGGAGCGTGTCCGAAAAATTATTTGGAGGTCTGTAGTGGAATTACGCTTGAAATGCCGAAAGTTTTGATGATTCCATTTTCCACTTTTAACGATCTGGAGCTCGGATTGAGGCAAGTTTTGGGATTTTTTCAGAGAAGACATCGGGGTAAATGCTCTTAACTTAATTTTGGTTAGATTACCCAAATCCATCACTGTTTTTATCAGTTAATTGGTGATTTAAGTTGGAAAATTTTGAAAACCCTCTTGGATAGATTTGAGGGTCGAGTTATTAGTGGAATTTAGTCATTTTAGTATGGTTAGACTCGTGGTTGAATGGGCGTTCATATTTCGTAACTTTCGCCGGATTCCGAGACGTGGGCCCCACGGGCCATTTTTGAGTTAATTTCAGTTTTTTATTGAAAAATGTAGTATTTTCTTGTAGAATTAATTCTATAATTTTTTTTGACTGTATCAAATTAATTATGACTATATACGAGTCGACCGAAATCGGAAAATCGAGAAAAAAGCATACTACTTGGTTAAATTGGAGCAACTTAAGGTACGTGACTTGTCTAACCTTGTGTGGGGGAAATTTTCCCTAGGATTGATATTGATGTGATTATTGAAATGTATTGAAAGTCGTGTACACGAGGTGGCGAGTGTGTACATGGGTCAAATGTGAAAGACTAGATTTTTAAATTGTGTAGATCAGTGTTGCGCATTTATTAAATTATTTTATCTTATTATATTCTTCATCATTGATCTGAGATATATACTTTAAATTTGTTTGACCTTTTTATGCTAATTGTTTTACCTGTTTAGTTGAAACTTGGTTTCTTTTATACTGTGCATTATTTGAAGGTTGATTTTCTTTAAATTAAATAATATTAATATGAAGTATTTGAAATTTTTTTATAATTGATATTAAAGCAACGTATTAAAGATTTTGAAATATTATTTTCCTGAATTATTTATTCCTGAACATTTTCGTAAGATTTTTGTACTCATTGTGATAGAGCCGTGAACTCTTTATTGTGGAAAAATATTATTGATGATTTATTTTGGCATGAGCCGTGAGATCTTTATTGTGGCAAAAATATTGTTGTTGAATTGTTTTGGCAAGTTAAATTATTTGAGCACTTGAGTGCATATTGTGATATTGATACGCATGATGTGGTATAAGGTCTGGAAATTAAAACGCATGCGGTGAGATAAGGGTGGCTTGATACGCGTGGCTAGTAGGAAACTACTATAAGTCATGCGGTATGATAAGGATGGCTAAAACGCGGGATACTATTTCGGAAAAAATATTTTCTTTAAAATAAATTGTGAAGGCTTCCGCGGTGAGATAAGAAAATGAGATATTGTGAATTTATTTATGATTTGGGATTACGAGGCGGTACCTCGTGAGTTCCCTTGTTGATATTGATTTATGGCCATAGTTGCCTTTGATTATTTGTTGTGATTTTATAAAGTTGAAAGGAATTCTATTTTGATTCCACGAGATATTATTTGCCATTATTTTGTGTAATTAAATGGTGACATGCTACTAGATTCATTTCCAATGTCATTTTATTTTATTATATTGTTAAACATATTACCATGCAATTATTATTTTCCAGTAAGGCCTGACCTGACCTCGTCACTACTCTACCGAGGTGAGGCTTGGCACTTACTAGGTACCGATGTGGTGTACTCATACTACGCTTCTGCACATCTTTTTGTACAGATCCAGGTACTCCTTACCAACCCCGACATCAGTGAGTTACCTGTGCACGGAGACTTCGAGGTATATCTGCAAGCGTCCGCAGACTCCGGAGTCCCCTTCTATCATTATTGTGTTGCTTCCTTATTTTATTTAGACCTTGATATATATAGAGACATTGGGGATAAATTCTTAGAAGCTTGTGACTTATTTCTACCGGGGTTTGGGAGTTGAAATTGTTTGAATTGTAGTTTGTTTATTTCAGATTTAAATTTTTATTCTGCATCGATAGGCTTACCTAGTCTTAGAGACTAGGTGCCATCACGACATCCTACGGAGGGAATTTGGGGTTGTGACAAGTTGGTATCAGAGCCCTAGGTTCATAGGTGTTATGAGTCACAAGCAGGTTTAGTAGAGTATTGCGGATCGGTACGGAGACGTCTGTACTTATCTTCGAGAGGCTATGGAACTGTTAGGAAATATTCACTTCTTTGATTTCCTTATCGTGCACCTTTTTTTATTTCAAAATTCTAAATAATTGTCTTTCTATTCTCTCACAAATGGTGAGGACACGCACAACTGGATCCGATGATCAGACACCCGCGCCCCCTATTGGAGCCGCAAGAGGCAGGGGTTAGGGCAGAGGCCGAGGAATACCACGCGGTGTAGCCAGAGCACCTGCACGAGCAGCTGCACCAGAGCCACCAGTAGCTCCATTTGGAGAGAAAGCACCTGAGACGCCTGTTACTACTCTTGCATTTCAGGAGACTCTTGCCCGGTTTTTGAGCATGTTTGGCACGTTAGCTCAGGCAGGGTTAATTCTACTTGCTCCTGCCACATCTCAGGCCGGGGGAGGAGTGCAGACTCCCGCCGCCCGTACTCCATAGCCACGGGCCCAAGTTGACCATGCCCCAGAGGTTATACCAGTGCAGCCAGTTGTCCCAATTCGTCCTGAGATTAGGACATCAGTTTCAGAGGGGGAGCAGCTCAAGCTCGAGAGGTACAAGAAGTACCACCCTCCCACTTTCAGCGGTTTAGCTTCAGAGAATGCTTAGGGTTTTCTAGAGGAATGTCTCTGTATCCTTCGTACTATGTGTATTGTGGATTCCAGTAGGGTTTCTTTCATAGCATTCTAGTTTAGAGGAGGAGCCTACCAGTGGTAGCGGGCATATGAGTTGGATAGTCCCGTTGAGGCATCTTCACTCACTTAGACTCAATTTTCAGATATGTTCTTAAGGGAGTATGTTCCTCAGAGTCTTAGGGATGCATGGCGCACAACGTTTGAGCAGTTACGCCAGGGTTCTATGACCGTGTCAGAGTATGCGGTCCGATTCAGTGATTTGGTGAGGCATGCACCAGCCTTGGTTGCTACTGTTCGAGAGCGGGTTCACAGATTTATTGAGGGTCTCCACCCTAATATCAGATACAGTATGGCCCGAGAGCTAGAGATGGACATCACATACCAACAGGTGATGTCAATTGCTAGGAGATTGGAAGGTATGCGGACTCGGGAGAGGGAAGAAAGGGAAACTAAGACACCCCAAGATTCTGGCACATATAATAATTCTCGTACCCCAGTTGCAACCCGTCACGGTAGAAGTTATGTGAGCCATCCTATTCATTCAGCACTTCCAGCTTCCAGTGGTATTCCGGCTACTCCTAGACCTCAGGTTCCATATTATGCACTGCCAGTGTCTTTTGTACCTCCTGTACGGGGTGCTTTCAGCGGGCAGTCTAGTCGATCAGGCCCCAGCCAGTCCCAACAGCCACATCCTCCGAGGGCTTGTTTTGAGTGTGGTGACACTCATCATATTATGAGAGATTGCCCCAGATTTAGGAGAGGTGCACCTCCACAGATTTCTCAGGCCCCACCTATTCCATAGGGCCCTCAGGCTTCTCAGGCCATGATTACTGCACCAGTTGCTACTCCACCTGCACATCCAGCTAGAGGTGGAGGTCAAACAGGTAGAGGTCACCCTAGAGGGGGAGGCCAGGCCAGACATTATGCCCTTCCTGCTAGGACAGATGTCGTTGCATCTGATTCTGTTATCACAGGTATTATTCCGGTCTATCATAGAGATGCATCAGTCTTATTTGATCCAAGCTCCACTTATTCTTATGTGTCATCTTAGTTTGCCTCGTATTTGGGTGTATCATGTAATTCCTTGAGTTCTTCTGTTTATGTGTATACACCCGTGGGTGAATCTATTATTGTGGAACGTGTGTATCTGTCATGTTTAATTATTATCAGCGATTTTGAGACCAGAGCTGATTTAGTATTGCTCAGTATGGTGGATTTCGATATTATTTTGGGCATGGACTGGTTGTCTCCCTATCATGCTATTCTTGATTGTTACGCCAAGACGGTGACGTTGGCTATGCCAGGTCTACCGCGGCTAGAGTGGAGAGGTACCTCGGATCATGTTCCTAGTAGGGTTGTTTTATTTCTTAAAGCTCAATGAATGGTTGAGAAGGGGTGTGATGCGTATCTGGCCTATGTGAGAGATGTTAGTATTGATACTCCTACTATGGAGTCAGTTCCTGTAGCAATGGATTTTCCTGATGTATTTCCAGCAGATCTTCCGGGTATGCCACCCGACAGGGATATTGACTTTGGCATTGATTTATTACCGGGTACTCAGCCCATTTCTATTCCACCATATCGTATGGCCCCAGCAGAGTTGAAAGAATTAAAAGAACAATTACATGAGTTGCTAGATAAGTGTTTCATTCGACCCAGTGTATCGCCTTGGAGTGCTCCTGTCTTATTTGTGAATAAGAAGGATGGTTCTATGCGGATGTATATTGATTACCGCCAGCTGAACAAGGCTATAGTGAAGAACAGGTATCCATTGCCACGTATTGATGATCTATTTGATCATCTTCAGGGTGCCAGAGTGTTCTCTAAGATCGGCTTACGTTCAGGCTATCATCAGTTGAAGATTCGGGAGCCAGATATCCCGAAGACTGCTTTTAGGACTTGGTACGGTCATTACGAGTTCCTTGTGATGTCTTTTGGGCTGAACAATGCCCCAGCAACATTTATGCACTTAATGAATAGTGTATTACAGCTCTATCTTGATTCTTTTGTCATTGTGTTTATTGATGACATTCTGGTGTATTCCCGGAGTTGGGAAGATCATGAACAACACCTGAGGACTGTGCTTCAGATTTTGAGAGGAAAGAAGTTATATGTAAAATTTTCAAAGTGTGAATTCTGGCTTGATTCAGTGGGATTTTTGGGTCAAATAGTTTCGTGCAAAGGAATCAAGGTAGATCCGAAGAAGATTGAATCAGTGCAGAGTTGGTCCAGACCGTCCTCAGTTATGGAAATTCGGAGTTTTGTTGGTTTGGCAGGGTATTATCGCCGATTTGTAAAGGGTTTATCTTCTATTGCTGCAACTATGACCAAATTGACCCAGAAGGGTGCTCCATTCAGGTGGACCGAAGAATGTGAGGAGAGCTTCCAAAAACTCAAGACAGCTTTGACTACAGCCCCAATATAGGTATTACCTACAGGTTCAGGGTCTTATACTGTGTATTGTGACGCGTTGCGTATTGGCCTTGGCACAGTGTTGATGCAAGACGGTAGGGTGATTGCCTATGCGTCCAGACAGTTAAATGTGCATGAGAAGAATTATCTTGTACATGACCTTGAGTTAGCATCTATTGTTCATGCCTTGAACATTTGGCGGCATTATTTGTACGATGTCCATTGTGAGGTCTATACCGATCACCGGAGTCTACAACATTTGTTTAAATAGAAGGATCTTAATTTGCGGCAGTGGAGATGGTTGGAGTTGCTTAAGGATTATGATATTACCATTCTCCATCATCATGGGAAGGCCAATGTAGTGGCTGATGCCTTGAGTCATAAGGCAGAGAGTTTGGGCAGCTTAGCATATTTACCGGTAGCAGAGAGGCCTTTAGCCTTGGATGTCCAGGCCTTGGCCAACCAGTTTGTTAGACTGGATATTTCCGAGTAAAGTCGAGTTTTGGCTTGTGTGGTTTCTCAGTCTTCTCTTTATGATCGTATCAGGGAATGTCCGTATGATGACCCTCATCTGCTTGTCCTTAAGGATACAGTTCAGCACGATGATGCCAAGAAAGTCACTATTGGAGATGACGATGTATTACAGATACAAGGCAGGCTATGTGTGCCTAATATAGATGGTTTGCGCGAGTTGATTCTCCAGGAGGCTCACAGTTCGCGATACTCCATTCATCCGGGTGCTGCAAAGATGTATCAGGACTTGAGACAACACTATTGGTGGAGGCGGATGAAGAAAGACATAGTGGGGTATGTAGCTCGGTGTCTAAATTGTCAACAAGTAAAATATGAGCATCAACGACCGGGTGGATTGCTTCGGAAGTTAGAGATTACAGAATGGAAATGGGAGTGGATCACTATGGATTTCGTTGTTGGGCTCCCATGGACTCAGAGGAAGTTCGATACAGTTTGGGTGATTGTTGATAGATTGACCATGTCAGCTCATTTCATTCCTGTGATTACTACTTACTCTTCAGAGCAGCTGGCTCAGGTATATATTCGCGAGATTGCAAGACTTCACGGTGTACCAGTATCTATCATCTCTGACCGGGGTACACAATTTACCTCACAGTTTTGGAGAGCTGTACAACGAGATTTGGGTACTCCTGTGGATTTGAGTACAACATTTCACCCTCAGATAGACGGACAGTCCGAACGCACTATTCAGATAATGGAGTATATGCTTCGTGCGCGTGTGATAGATTTTGGGGGGTGCTTGGGATCAGTTCTTACCACTTGCGGAGTTTGCTTACAACAACAATTATCAATCGAGCATTCAGATGGCTCCATATGAGGCCTTGTATGGTAGGAGGTGCAGGTCTCCAGTAGGTTAGTTTCAACCGGGGGAGGCTAGACTATTGGGTACAGACTTGGTTTAGGATGCCTTGGAAAAGGTTAAGTTGATTCAGGATCGACTTCGTGCAGCCCAATCTAGACAGAAAAGTTATGCGGATCGGAAGGTTCGTGATGTTGCATTCATGGTTGGTGAGCGAGGGTTGCTCCAGGTTTCACCTATGAAGGGTGTGATGAGGTTCGGGAAGAAGGGCAAGTTGAGCCCTAGGTATATTGGGCCTTTTGAGATTCTTGAGAGAGTTGGAGAGGTGGCTTACAACTTGCACTATCACTTAGTCTCTCTGCATTTCATCCGGTATTTCATGTTTCTATGCTCCGGAAGTATCACGGCGATCCGTCTCATGTGTTAGACTTCAGTTCGGTTCAGTTGGACAATGATTTATCTTATGTTGAGGAACTAGTGGCTATTTTGGATAGGCAGGTTCGAAAGCTGACGTCAAAGATCATTGCTTCCGTGAAGGTTCAGTGGAGGGGTCATCCGGTCGAGGAGATGACTTGGGAGACCGAGCCTGAGATGCACAACTGTTATCCTCATCTTTTAACCATTCCAGGTATAATTCTAAACCCGTTCGAGGATGAAAGTTTGTTTAAGAGGTGGAGAATGTAATGACCCAACCGATCATTTTTACTTTTAGAACCCTGTTCCCCTAAATGAAACTCCCCGTATGTGCTTTTATAAATTTATGACTTGCGGGGATCGTTGGTTCGGAATTTGGAAGTATTCGGGTTGAAATTGGAACACTTGGTTCCTTAAGTTGGCCTTAAAATGTTAAGTTTGACTTCGGTCAACATTTTGAGAAAACGACCCCGGAATGGAATTTTTATGATTCCAACAGCTCCGTATGGTGATTTTGGACTTAGGAGCGTGTTCGAAATTTTATTTGGAAGTCCGTAGTTAAATTAGGCATGAAATGGCTAAAATAGGAATTTAAGCTTGGAAGTTTGACCAGGGAGTTAACTTTTTGATACCATAGTCGGAATCCAGTTCCGAAAGTTCTTATAGCTCTGTTATGTCATTTATGACTTGCGTGCAAAATTTGAGGTCAATCGGACGTGATTTGATAGGTTCTGGCGTCGTTTGTAGAAATTGAAAGTTTCAAAGTTCATTAGGCTTGAATCTATGTGTGATTCATGTTTTAGTGTTGTTGGATGTGATTTGAAGACTCGACTAAGTTCGTATGATGTTTTAGGACTTGTTGGTATATTTGGTTGAGGTCCCGAGGGGCTCGGGAGTGTTTCGGATGGTATTCAGAGTATTTTCCTTCATTTTGGCACTGCTAGTAGCTGCTGATTTCTGGTATTTTAAACCTTCTTCGCGATCGCGAAGATTGGGACGCGATCGCGTAGGTTTGGCAAGCTGTGCATCTCGATCACGTGGCGTTGTTTGCGATCGCATAAGGTTAATTGAGGGCTGCTGAGTTTTATGCTTCACGATCGCGTGAGAAGGCTTGCGATCGCGTAGGCTTGCGGAGACTGTGCTTCATGATCGCGTAGAGTTAAATCTGGGCAGTGAAATTTTGTACTTCGCGATCGCGTGTGGATGTTCGCGATCGCGAAGAGTAAAAGCCTGGGCAGGGAGTTTAAGTTCTGAAAATGGGACTTCGTCCCATTTTCCATTTTTAACGATTTGGAGCTCGGATAGAGGCGCGTTTTGGGAGATGTTCAGAGAAAACATCGGGGTAAGTGCTCTTAACTCAATTTTGGTTAGATTACCCAAATCCATCACTGTTTTTATCAGTTAATTGGTGATTTAAGTTAGACAATTTTAAAAACCCTCTTGGGTAGATTTGAGGATTTGAGGGTCGAATTGTTATTGGAATTTAGTCATTTTGGTATGGTTAGACTCGTGGTTGAATGGGCGTTCATATTTCGTAACTTTCGCCGGATTCCGAGACGTGGGCCCCACGAGCTATTTTTGAGTTAATTTCGGATTTTTATTGAAAAATGTAGTATTTTCTTATAGAATTAATTCTATAATTTTTGTTGACTGTATCAAATTAATTATGAACCGAAATTGGAAAATCGAGGAAAAAACATACTACTTGGTTAAATTGGAGCAAGTTAAGGTAAGTGACTTGTCTAACCTTGTGTGGGGGAAATTTCCCCTAGGATTGGTATTGATGTGATTATTGAAATATGTTGAAAGTCGTGTACACGAGGTGGCGAGTGTGTACATGGGTCAAATGTGAAAGACTATATTTTTAAATTGTGTAGATCAGTGTTGCGCATTTATTAAATTATTTTATCTTATTATATTCTTTATCATTGATCTGAGATATATACATTAAATTTGTTTGACCTTTTTATGCTAATTGTTTTACCTGTTTAGTTGAAACTTGATTTCTTTTATATTGTGCATTATTTGAAGGTTGATATTCTTTAAATTAAATAATATTAATATGAAGTATTTGATATTTTTTTTATGATTGATATTAAAGCAACGTATTAAAGATTCCGAAATATTATTTTTCTGAATTATTTATTCCTGAATATTTTCGTAAGATATTTGTACTCATTGTGATGGAGCCGTGAGCTCTTTATTGTGGAAAAATATTATTGATAATTTATTTTGGCATGAGCCGTGAGCTCTTTATTGTGAAAAAATATTGTTGTTGAATTGTTTTCGCAAGTTAAATTACTTGAGCACTTGAGGTGCATATTGTGATATTGATACGCATGCGTGGTATAAGGTCTGGGTATTGAAATGCATGCGGTGAGATAAGGGTGGCTTGATACGCGTGGCTAGTAGGGGAACTACTAGAAGTCATGCGGTGTGATAAGGATGGCTAAAACGCAGGATGCTATTTCGGGAATAATATATTCTTTAAAATAAATTGTGAAGGCTCCCGCGGTGAGATAAGGAAATGAGATATTGTGAATTTATTTATGATTTGGGACTACGGGGCGGTACCTCGTGAGTGCCCTTGTTTATATTGATTTATGGCCATAGTTGCCTTTGATTATTTGTTGTGATTTCATAAAGTTGAAAGGAATTCTGTTTTGATTCCACGAGATATTATTTGCCATTATTTTGTGTAATAAAATGGTGACTTGCTACTTGATTCATTTTCATTGTCATTTTATTTTATTACATTGTTAAACATATTACCATGCAATTATTATTTTTCAGTTGGGCCTGGCCTGACCTCGTCACTACTCTAACGAGGTTAGGCTTGGCACTTACTGTGTACCGCTGTGGTGTACTCATACTACGCTTCTGCACATCTTTTTGTGCAGATCCAAGTACTCCTTACCAGCCCTGACATCAGTGAGTTACCTGTGCACGGAGACTTCGAGGTATATCTGCCAGCGTCTGCAGACTCCGGAGTCCCCTTCTATCATTATTGTGTTGCTTCCTTATTTTCTTTAGACCTTGATATATATAGAGACATTGAGGATAAATTCTTAGAAGCTTGTGACTTATTTCTACCGGGTTTTGGGAGTTGAAATTGTTTGAATTGTAGTTTATTTATTTCAGATTTAAATTTTTATTCCGCATTGATAGGCTTACCTAGTCTTAGAGACTAGGTGCCATCACGACATCCTACGGAGGGAATTTGGGGTCGTGACAAGCAGACCAGAATGGCTTTATATATTATTATTATTCTGGATCGGGGGTTGCCCGCCTGCAGTAGGCCTTATTGGCTTTACTATTTTATGGATCAGGGATGCCCGCCTGCAGCAGGCCTTATAGGCTTTGTTATTATACGGATCGGGACTGCCCGCCTGCAGTAGGCCACATTGGCTTTGTATTACGCTTGGGCTGAAGGAGCCCCTCCGGAGTCTGTACACACCCCTAGTGAGCGTAGATGATTATATATATTCGGGATGGACTTCCTAGGGCATGGACTTGCCTTACTTACTGATTATATATATATTCAGGATGGATATTTCCCAAGGCATGGACGTTCCTTACTTATTTGTATTGTCCGTATCATTTACATTTTGGGATAAATTACCCCAGGGGTGGATTAGCCTTATACGGTACTGAATGACTGATTGTCAGTCGATGTGTATATATATACGGGTTGGAATACCCCTGGGCTGGATTGGCCATAAACAGTATCGAGTGACCAGATAATTTGTGACCGGTATTTACATAAGGTCTTTCTACTAAGATGTCATATTACTTATTGAGTTGCTTGTACTCATATTACGCTTTGCACCTCGTGTCCAAATCCAAGTGCTTTCGGACACGGAGATTGTTAGCTTTCAGAGTACTATCAGTTGGAGACTATCAAGGTAGCTGCTTGGCGTCCGCTAACCTTGTCTCTCTTTCCTTCAGTTATTGTACTGTTCTATACTTTCATACAATGGTTTTTTTTGTTTTTATCAGTCAAACATTGTATTCATATTAGACGCTCATGTATTCAGTGACACCGGATTTTGGAAGTGTTATATTTGAAATTGTGAGATTTCCTCCGCTGAATTTAATTATTTTGTTTTCAAATTTAAAAGAAATGGTGGTTTATTGAGATTTTCGGCTTGCCTAGTATTGAGATAGGCAACATCATGACATATGAAATTTTGGGTCGTGATATGGACTTCAATGCTGCGAACGTCATGCAGCTATACCTCAAGTCTCCTCTGATAACTAAATTCGAGTAAATCTACAGTACGTTCGCTGAGACCAACTCCGGTATCTGCACAAGAAGTGCAGAGTATAGTATGAGTACAACCGACCCCATATACTCTGTAAGTGCCGAGCCTAACCGCGACGAAGTAGTGACGAGGCTAAGGCGGGTCGCTTACATTAACTTGTAAGACCAATATAATAATAATAATAATAACAGGATTAATAATAATAACAGGAAAAGAAGTAAGACCGATAAATCATATCAATAGTTGAAGTCAATTCAGCAGTTATAAACCTTCAATTAATTTCCTTTGCGGCGTGCAACCCGCTCCAACAACATAGAATAAAATTCGTTGCGGCGTGCAACCCGATCCAAAAATATAATCTTTCAATAAAAATCCATTGCGGCGTGCAACCCGCTCCAACAATATAAACTTTCAATAATTCCGTTGTGGCGTGCAACCCGCTCCAACAATATAAACTTAAAATAAATTTGTTGCGGCATGCAACCCGCTCCAACAATATAATTTAACAACTCTTAAATGTAAAAATACTCCAATAAATACCACATTTAATAGGAAATTATTAGGCAACAAAACATACAATAATTGTGATTTATTTGGGAAACAAGTAATGACAAGTAGCAATTAATTATGGAAATCAGGGAGAAAATAGGCAATTTAATATTTAATGTGCTAAAAGTCAAGTAGCAATTAAGACACATAATTCAAATAAGCATGTAGCAATTATAGAATGAATTCAAGACATAATATTGGACAATAAATGTGGAAAAAATAATTAATATAATAATTAATTCACGATTTAAAATAATTTATGATTTTTAGATAAATATGCAAACAATCAATTTGACAATGTATAGGCACTCGTCACCTGCCTATATGTCGTTACACATGAAATTCATGAAACAAATAATCCAAGGGTTTTATTCCCTCAAGTCAAGGTTAACCACGACACTTACCTTACTTCGCAATTCAAGTGATCACTCGACCACAACTTTTTCTTTCGAATTAGCCTCCAAACTAATCAAACCTATCAAATTATTGGCCAACAATTCAATTGGAACCCGACGAAAAAATTACGGAATCGGACACCGGTTCCGGTACGAGTTCAACCATACTAAAATTATCGAATTCGGACATCAGATTGTCTTACAAAAATTTCAATTTCTTCCATGTAAATCCAGAAGCCGCAGAAGTGAGGACGATCGCGTCTGCGATCATGGCACCGCAGAAGCGGGAGCGCTCCTGCATCCCAAGCTTCTCCCCTGGTCTCAAAGTTGTAGAAGCGACACTGCCTCCGCAGAAGCGATCACGCACCTGCGGCCAAAATTGCGCATGTGCGAAACACTAGAACCAGACCTGCAAATTTTTACCAAAATGGTCTGAAACACGTCCGAAACTCACCCGAGCCACTCGGGATTTCATCCAACATTACTAAAAATTTGGCAAAAATCGACCACGGTCGACCGACCTCAAAAATCGGCCAACAAACCGACCAAAGTTGGTCGGTTTTTCAAAATATTTTAGTTTTTAATTTTTTTTTACGAAACCAACCAACTTTAGTCGATTTTCTTTGGCGAAAAAATGCGGGAAACTATTTTTGAGTCCCGCGAAATTTATTTTTCAAGAAATCGATCAACTTTAGTCAGTTTTTCATTTAAAATAAATTAAAATTAATATTAAAAAAATGGACCAAAATCGGTCGATTAATTCGGCCAGTCATTTTAAAAAACCAATCAAATTCGGTGGGTAATTTTATTTTTTAATAAAACTGACCAACTTTGGTCGGTTATGTTCGTGCGAAAATACAATTAAAGAGTATAAATCAAATAAAAGACAGTCTTAAAACAAAATGCACCAATGGTCTAGTGGTAGAATAGTATCGTGCCACAGTACAGACCCCGGTTCGATTTTCAGATGGTGTATTTTTTAATTACATAATTACAATACCGACTAACTTTGGTCCGAAAAAACCGACCAACTTTGGTAAAAAAAAAACCCGACCAATTTGGTCGATTTTCGGCAATTTTTTTTTTTTTTTGAATTTAATTGACCGACCAAAGTTGATCGGTAATTTCCGACCAACTTTGGTAAGCATGCCCTTCCGATTTTCAAAATACCGTCCACACGTAAATGGTCGCATTTTGGACGGTTATTGGCCATTACCCACCCACTTTGGTCGGTTTTTATGACGGTTTTGCCCAGATTTGTAGTAGTGCAATTATACCAACCAGTCCCGTAACATAAAGCAGACTTACTCGGGATCTCAGATAACGTTAAATAACTTTGAAATTATAATTCACACTTCGATTCGGAATTTTTAGTTTCAAAACTTTACAAAACTCGTGTCGAAACGTATTAAATGAATCCACAATGATTTCAAATTTGGCGCACGAGTCATAAATAATATAACGGAGCTATTCCAACTCTCGGAATCTCATTCCAAGTCCGATATCGTTAAAGTCAAATTCACGGTCAAACTTTGGAATCTTTAAGCTTACAAACTTTCAATTTTCAATAAATGGCGATAACTCAAGCTAGTGACCTCCAAATTAAATTTCGGGCATACGCCTAAGTCCCAAATTACGATACAGACCTACTGGAACTGTCAAAATAGTGATCCGGGTCCGTTTGCTCAAAATGTTGACCGAAGTCAACTCAAATGAGTTTTGAAAATCTATTTCACATTTTTATCAATTTATCATATAAAAACTTTTCGAAAAATTTACGAACTGTGCACGCAAGTCGAGAAATGCTGAAAGGTGCTATTCGAGGTCTTAGAACATAAAAATGAATATTAAATTTAAAGATGACCTTTCGGGCCATCACAATATTTGTCACAATATAAGCTCATGGCACGTGTATCTGATTTGATCCAACAAACCTCACGGATTTATCTCTCGGGCTACGTCATCATCAAGTTCAAAAGTGGACGTACCATAAAGTGACATATTCAAAAAGTTGCCAACTTAAAAACTTAGAGCCATTCTCATCGACCCACCCTCCATCACGGGCATCACATTAGTAGAAAACAAGATTAAAAAAATATCTCATTCTGTCCATTTTCGTCATCGATGTGCCACTAAAAATTCATATTTACGGTGCTCGTCTGTTTCAGAAATTGAGTCAATGCAAAACGAATAAATTAAGGAATAATGTCAAATGACTTCTCTTTACAATACGATTTATCACCATGTCGCAAGCTGAAGTTATTCTGTAGGGTTTAGGTTTAAATGATCAGTGCAAGAGAAGGATATTTCAATTGTAAGATTCTCTGTTTGAAATATTTTCAATGTGTTATTCTCTGTTATTGGAATTATTTGGAATTTTATAGTTTTTGGAGTTTTTCTTTCATATTACTCTATTTAACAGGGTTGACTGATTTATTCTAAGGTTTTTTTATACAAATTATCGGCTAAATTCATTGTTTATCTTTTTTCTAGCGGGTACACATAGACTATAGATTTGATTATACACAGTTATACACATACTATACATGAATTATACATATATTATGCATCTGTTGGCTATTTTTAGTTTAAGCGATTTGGTGGACTCTTTGAAGGTCAAAGTTGAAGATCCAAATTAGGGAATTGGATCAGATGGCTTGATAATACAGTTTTAATGGATCACATAAGGAAAAACATGGGATTTTGCATAAATAGCCGGCCGAATTTACTATTTACTTTTCCTAACTCGATGTATAGATTATACACGGATTATACGCATATTATACATTCATCGATTTTTTTAAGTTTAAGTGGTTGGGTGAACGACTATTTAGACTGCCTGAAACCAAGCAAAAAAGGCTACCATGTATTAAATGGTATAATCAAAACACCTTTTAAAATAATGGAGCAGGCAAGTCATCCTTGGCTACTAAACAAATATGACTCTCCTCTTCATGTAAGATCTCTCTTCTTTATTGAGATCATGATTCCAATATGGATAGTTAGCCATGCATTTATAGCCATAGATAAAATAGTAATGGAGAACTTAGCATCTCTCTAGCTTATAGTTGCTTTATGTTTTTCCTTTTTATTTCTATGACATTGTTCTCTTCAGCTACATTATCTGACTTTCTAATAGGAATAAGTTCTCTTTATTTGTAAGTACACTTGCACTTATCAGTTTATCTCAATTTTATTAGTTCATATGTGCAAGAGTTTGGTTTCCAGACAGAGTGAGGAGAATAATGAAGGGCAAGTTACATATTTTGGTCAGTCTGCCAAAAATATTACATTTGCTAGTCAATATATATAATACATATATTATACATTAAGGTACAAAAAATATACATTTTGCGGGTTATTATTTTTGGGAGCGGCCATACTGTATAGCTTTTCCAATAATATAATAAATTGAAAGTAAACGAGCTACGATGTATTAGTAGTGTTTGATGTCCTTGGGAATTTTGACTAATTATCTATTCTTACAGAATCTGATAAATTCTAATATTGATAAAATCCGTGAAATCGAAAGTGTCCCAGAAGGAATAGAAAGAAAGTCCATGCCACTAAATGAGGTATTGGGAGTGACACATTGTCACAAAACAAAATTTATATGTCGTGATAGCGCCCATGTCAATACTAGGCAAGCCGATAGCCTCAATAAATCACTATAATGTTATAAGTTTGAAAACATAATATTTAGATATAATAGAAAAAATCTCACAAATACTGATACAAATACACTCCCATAATCCGGTGTCACTGACTACATGAGCATCTAAATGATAACATAGTCTGTCTAATAAAATATTGTCTAGAAATATAGAACAGTACAAACAACTGGAAGGAATGGGAGAAAGGGTTTGCGGACGCCAAGCAGCTACCTCGATAGTCTCCAGTAGATAAAGTATCGAAATCTAGCAGTCGCCGTATCCGGAATACATGGATCTGCACATGAAATGTAGAGTATAGTATGAGTACAACTGAATCCATGTACTCAATAAGTAATACGACTAACCTTTGGGCTGAAAGTAGTGACGAGCTCAACAGGTACAGTCCAGTATTGAAATAACAGTACAGAAATGTAGGCATGCTTTCAAGTTCGAGTTAAACTCAGTACAAATAAAATAGATCAATTCTGAATGATATGAGGAATATGACATCTCTATATCTACATGCCAATGTACATGATGTAAGTGATGCACCTCAGTGGAAACCTCGTGTATTCACACTCTCAAAATACTCAATCACTCAGTACTGTATTTGGCCAATCCAGCCCATGGAAGATGCATCCCAAATATAATATCAACTGACAATCAGTCGCTCAATACTGTGTAAGGCTAATCTAGCCCAGGGAAGATCAATCACTCAATATAGATAATTAGGCAAGATCCATGCCAGGAAAAATCCATCCCAAAATGTAAATGATTCGGGCAAGATCCATGCCCACAGAAGCTCCATCCCTCAATATAAATGCTTCGGGCAAGATCCATACCCAGGGAACAACCATCCCTCAATATAAAATCAATCGCACTCACTGTGGGGGTGCAGACTATGAAGGGGCTCCTTCAGCCCAAATATTATAATAATAAGCCATTTAGGCATGTTGTGGCGTGCAACCTGATCCCATAACAATAAAGCCCATAAGGCCTCCTACGGCGTTTAACCCCGATCCATATAATAGTAAATATATATAAAGCTAATATGGCCTGCTACGGCATCCAACTCGATCCCATAAATATCACTCAGAATCTCTAGTCTCTCGAGCTTACAATGACATGAAACTCGTCCCGACATGATGATATGATGTATCAATGAATGATAATACAGACTGAGATATGATATGCAAATGATGGATGTGACTGAGTACAAAATTATAATTTAAATATATAATTCAACAGCAACACGACCCTGTGGGTCTCAAAAATACAGGCACGTAGCTTAAACATGATCTTTAATACAAGTCTCAACTCAATTTCTCTATAGAAAACTGGAACAACACCTGTGATCATGGCATCTGATGACTCGGCCTCAAGCCTAGCTGGAAAAGCATAAAATCGGACTGGGCCCCACCACTCGGATTTGTATCTCTGGGACGGCCCCTAACTGGCTAGCCTCCACCTCTAACAACCTGACCTCCACCTCTAACTATCTGACCCCTGCCCCTAGCTGGCCGGGCGGGCAGTGGAGCAACCGGTGCCGATATTATGGCACGAGAATCCTGCTGAGATCTATTGTTCGACAACCTAAAGTAATACCTCCTGATGTGACCAATGTTCCCACACTCATAACACCCATCATGTTGTTGTGGATGCTGAAGCCGAAGCTGACCCGAATGGGCCAGATAACCGCTGTAGTGACTCTCGAGTGGTGGTGCACTGATAGGAGCTGAATGTGCACTAAATGTTGGCTGCCCAGAGTAAGGCATAATATGACCGTGACTCCCTGAAGCACCGTGAGAAGCCTGAAGTGCTGAATAAAATGTCCTGGGAGGATGACCCCTACCATAAGTACCCATGCCTCCAGATGAGGTGCCTCTGAAATTACCGGATTGAAGGAGCCTCTTATCTGACACTGGCCTTCTTTCCTGAGCACGAATTAACTCGATCCGCCTAGCAATATTCACAGCTGTCTGGAAGGAAATATCACTCCCTGTCTCCTTGGCCATCTGAAACCTGATAGTATAAGTGAGTCCATTAATGAATCTCCTCACTCTCTCATTTTCAGTAGGAAGCAAGACGATGGCATGACGTGTTAAGCCCACAAATCGAGTCTCATACTGGGTAATAGTCATACTACCCTACTGGAGACGCTCAAATTACCTACGGTATTCCTCTCTCAGTGTAATAGGAACAAAATTTTCCTGAAATAGCTGTGAGAACTACTCCCAGGTAAGTGCAGGTGAATTCGCTGGTTTAGCAAGTACATAATCTCTCCACCACCTCTTAGCGGAACCAGCCATCTGAAACACAGCAAAATCGACTATGTTGCTTTCAACTATTCCCATGTTCCGCAACACCTCACGGCAACCGTCAAGATAATCCTATGGGTCCTCAGAAGGTGTACCACTGAAGTGAACAGGAAAGAGCTTATAAGTAAACTTGTCCAATCTTAATAAGGCCTCAGAAAACATGGCGGGCATATCACCGGCCTGTGCCGCAATAATTGACTGAACTATCCCAACTGGTGGGGACTGCTGGAGCCTGATACTGGGGAGCCATCTGCTCCGGGGCGGGAGTAGTAGGACTTTGTGCTCCTGCCCCAGCCTGTGAGACGGTTGGTGCCACTGGAAATATACCATTCTAGGCCACACCCTCCATAAGGCTCACCAAACAGACTAGAGCATCTTGAAGTATGAGAGTAGCTATAAATCCTTCCGGGACCTGAACTGGTCCAACATGTACAGTGTGAGCTGGAACCTCCACTTGAAAATCCACCTAAGGCTCCACAATGGGTGCTGCTGCTCGAGATCGAGGCTGGGCTATGCCTCTGCCTCGGTCTCTAGTGCGACCTTGACCTCTACCACTGGTCATAGTTGCCACTGAGGGCTCTGGTCCCTATCCGCCGATAGATGTATTACGTGTTCTCTCCATCTGCGAGAGAATAAGAATAGTAGTGTTCAATCGTCAATGATAGAATAAAATCGTACGATAGAGAAGAAAGAAGTGATATTGTTCCTAAAGTTCATAGGACCTGGAAGATAAGCACATATGTCTCCGTACCGATCCTTCAGACTCTACTAAGATTGCTCGTGACTCGTGAGACCTAACTAAGTTTGACCGGAGGGTTGACTTATTGATATCGGGGTTGAAATTCGATTCTAAAAATTATATTACCTCGGTTATGTCATTTATGACTTGTGTGCAAAATTTGAGGTCAATCGGACTTGATTTGAATAGGTTCCGGCGTCGTTTGTGGAAACTTGAAATTTCAAAGTCCTTGAATTTCGGGTATGATTCGTGGTTTTAGCATTATTTGAGGTGATTTGAGGGTTCGACTAAGTTCGTATGGTGTTTTAGGACTTGATGGTATGTTTGGTTGAGGTCCCGGGGGGCTCGGGTGAGTTTCGGGGGTTAACAGATCATTTTTGGCCTTGGTGAGATTGTTGATATCTGCTGCTGCCTTCTTCTGGTTTCCTTATAAGCGATCGCATAGGTCCATCCGCGACCACGTAAGCTTATTTAGGGCAGGGATATTTTGTTCTATACGGTCATGGAGGAAGGAACGCGATCACGTAAGTATATTAGGCTATGCTTCGTAAATGCGTGGATGAGGTCGCGTTCGCGTAGAAAGATTTGAGCAGTGGATGAGGGAAGGAAATTGCTCTACGCGATCGCGTGGGTCTGAACGCATTCGCATAGGTTTGAGAGGCAGTGTTCCACGTTCACGTGGAGTCAACCGCGTTCGATAAGGCCAAATTTGGGGGCAGTCTCTTTTGTGCTGCGCGATCACGTAAACTAATGCGCGATCGCATAAGGTCAATTTTTGGCATTGGAAATGTGTGCTTCACGATCGCGTGACTTTGTCCGCGATCGCATAGAAGAAAGGTCTGGACAGAAAGTTTAAGTTCTGAAAATGGGACTTTGTCCCATTTTTCATTTTTAACGATTTAGAGCTCGGATTGAGGCGATATTTTGGAGATTTTCAGAGAAAACAACGGGGTAAATGTTCTTAACTCAATATTGGTTAAATTATTCGAATCCATGGTTGTTTTTATCATTTAATTGGTGAATTAAGTTGGAAAAGTTTGAAAACCCTCTTGGATAAATTTGAGGATTTAAGAGCCGAATTGTTATCGGAATTTAGTAATTTTGGTATGGTTAGACTCGTGGTTGAATGGGCGATCATATTTTGTAGCTTTTGTCGAGTTCCAAGACGTGGGCCCCACATGCAATTTTTGGAGTTAAAATTCGGATTTTTATGAAAAAATTATATTTTCATATGGAATTAATTCCAATAAATTAGATTGACTGAAACAAATTAATTGTGTCTAGATTCGAGGCGTTTGGAGGCAAATTCACGAGGCAAAGGCATACCGGAGTAAAGAATTACACGGTTTGAAATAAGTAACACTTTTAAATTTGGTTCTGAGGGTATGAATCCCCGAATTTGGTAGGATATAAATTGTTTGGAGGTGACACTCATGATAGGTGACGAGCATGTGGATGTGCACCATATAATTTTTGTCTTGAATAAATCTTGTGCAGTTGTAAAGATTAAAGAATCATGTTATTATCTGCACATGTTAGAGAAATTGAGGTGAGACTTTTATTAAAGATCATGTGTAGGCTACGTGCCGATATTTTGGGACCCATGGGGTCGTATTGCTGTTGAATTAATTGTTTCAAAAATATATATTTCACAGTCAGTCATATTCGTCCATTGTGAGGATGTTTATGGGATCGAGCTGCGCACCGCAGCAGGCCATATTGGCTTTATATATGTTATTATTAAATGGATCGAGGCTACCTGCCTGCAGCAGGACAAAATGGTTTTATACATTATTATTGTTCTGGACCGGGGTTGCCCGCCTGCAGCAGGCCTTATTGGATTTACTATTTTATGGATCGGGGTTGCCCGCCTGTAGTAGGCCTTATAGGCTTTGTTATTATACGGATCGGGACTGCTCGCCTGCAGTAGGCCACATTAGCTTTGTATTACGCTTGGGCTGAAGGAGCCCCTTCCGGAGTCTCTACACAACCCCAAGGAGCGTAGATGATTATATATATTCGGGATGGACTTCCCAGGGCGTGGACTTGCCTTACTTTATATATATATATATATATATTTAGGATGGATGTTTCCCAAGGCATGGACTTGCCTTACTTATTTGTATTGTAATGAATTTACCTGGACATAGATCTTGTCCGTATCATTTACATTTGGGGATAAATTACCCCAGGGCTGGATTAGCCTTATACGATACTGAATGATTGACTGTCAGTCGCTGTGTATATATATACAAGTTGGAATACCCCTGGGCTGGATTGGCCATAAATAGTACCGAGTGACCGAATAATTTATGACCACTATTTACATGAGGTCTTTCTACTGAGAAGTCATATTCCTCATATCATGCAGTATTGATCTATTTCACTTGTACTAAGTTTAACGGTTGAACTTGAAAGCATGCCTACATTTTTGTACCATTAGTTATACTAGACTGTACCTGCGAAGCTCATCATTTATTTCAGCCAGAGGTTAGTCTTGTTATTTATTAAGTTGGTTGTACTCACACTATACTCTGTACCTCGTGTGCAGATCCAGGTACTTTCGGACACATAGATTGTTAGATTTCAGAGTACTATCAGTTGGAGACTATCAAGGTAGCTGCTTGGCGTCCGCTGACCTTGTCTCTCTTTCATTCAATTATTGTATTGTGCTATACTTTCAGACAGTGGTTATTTTTACCAGTCAAACATTGTATTCATATTAGATGCTCATGTACTCAGTGACATCGGGATTTGGGAGTGTTATATTTGAAATTGTGAGATTTCTTCCGCTGAATTTAATTATTTTGTTTTCCAATTTAAAAGAAATGGTGGTTTGTTGAGATTTTCGGCTTGCCTAGTATTGAGATAGGCGCCATCATGACAGGTGAGATTTTGGGTCGTGACAAGTTGGTATCAGAGCCCTAGGTAACATAGGTCTCACGAGTCATGAGCAGGTTTAGTAGGGTCTTACAGATCGGTACTGAGACATATGTACCTATCTTCGAGAGGCTGCCGAACCCTTAGGAGAATTTCACTTTCTTGTATACTGTTGTGCGAACTTGTTAATTCCGAAAACTAAAAATCATGTTATTCTATTCTCTCACAGATGGTGAGGACACGTACTACTGGATCGGACGGTCAGCTACCAGTGCCACCAGTTAGGGCCACAAGAGGTCGGGGTCGTAGTAGAGGCCGAGGCTGAGGCTGAGGTAAAGGTTGAGGTGTAGCCCGTACCACAGTGGGACCAGCACATGTGCTACCACCACTTCCACCAGCTCAGGCACCAGCTGTGCCCATTGAGATTCCAGGCCTTCAGGACACTTTGGCCCAGATATTAACAGTTTGCACTGGCCTCGCTTAGGTAGTTTCGGCTCAAGCCGCACCTTCCACTTTGCAGGCTGGGGGAGGTACTCATACCCCTGTTGCCCGTACTCCAGATCAGGTAGTATAGGGACTTCAGATATCGGGGGCATTACCAGCCCAGCCCGTTGCAGCCGCTCAGGCCCCGGGTTCCTGTTATGTCAGATGATGAGCAGAGAAAACTTGAGAGATTTGAGAGGCTTCGACCTCCACCATTTAGCGGTGTTGAGTCAGAGGATGCTCAGGTTTTTCTGGATAAGTGCCAACGGATGCTTCAGACGGAAGGTATTCTGGAGACAAGTGGGGTCTCGTTCACTACTTTTTAATTTTTTGGGGCTGCCTTCAGATGGTGGGACTGTGTCATCTCTCTCACGTTTTCTTTGTTGCTGCACTGAGTCAGTCATCCATGGCATTTCCATACTTGGAATCAGTTGTCGGTTTTAGACAACTGGCACTCACTTGCAATCTCCAAATACTTTAACTGGTTCCGGCGACCTCCGTTTCATGAAATCACTGGTAGCTTAAAGTTGAGCTCTCTATGTTTTTTTGTGTGTGTGTGTGTGTGAGAATTAGAGGGCGGGCCACCTTCTTCTTCTTCCCCTCTCTCTCTTTCCCTTTCTCTCTCCCCCCTCCCTTGTGTGTGTGGGTGCGTCTGTTTCTTTGGACATGTGCAGCTTCTTCCCGGCGAGGACAGACTATTTCCCGGTGTGTTCAGATTGCCGGCAAGTTTTGTAAATTCCGGCGACTTCCGAACAACTTTCAGGTGGGACACAGCAGGACTTGCTAGTGTTCTTGAGCAGATCTGACACGCTTCAGGAAAACTTGCTCCAGGTTCTTTCGTTCTATATCTGGTACTCGTGGTATCGGTATTTTTATTGTATTTTTTCTGCTCGCGGGAGTTGGTACCTCCCATTTTCCAGTTTCCCTTTGTTGTGTGAGTTAAATTACTGACATCTTACCTCGTACTAGTTTATTTACCATATTAGTTTGCCTGTTGTTGCAACTTGTATTTTTCTGGTTTGGTATGTTGCCTTGTGTGATAGTGATTCCCCTTACTCTGTCGTAGGTAGAGTGGCTGTGGTCTGGGATGGTTGAGTGAGGTCATGTCCTCGGGGGGAACGGGGGGTGGGGCAGGAGGTAGGGCAAGGTTTAGGGGGTGGGGCGGGAGGCAAGGGAGGTAAAGGGAATAAGGGTGTCTGTAGGTTGAGAATTGGGTCATGGAATGTAGGTACATTGACGGGTAAATCTATAGAGTTGGTGAAGATCCTCCAGAAGAGAAGGGTCAATATAGCGTGTGTCCAGGAGACAAGGTGGGTAGGGTCGAGGGCGAGGGACGTGGACGGGTATAAACTTTGGTACTCAGGAGTCCAGAAAGGTAAGAATGGAGTGGGCATCTTGGTGGATAGTGAACTTAGAGAGTCTGTGGTTGAGGTTAGACGAGTGAATGATAGATTGATGACTATTAAGTTGGTGGTTGGAGAGTGCACCCTAAACATCGTTAGCTCCTATGCGCCGCATGTGGGCCTAGATAAGGAGGTTAAACGTCGCTTCTGGGAAGGGTTAGATAAGATTGTGCGTCAGATTCTGCCTGCTGAGAAGCTATTCATAGGAGGGGATTTCAATGGGCATATTGGGTCGACCGCAGGTGGTTATGGCGAGGTGCATGGAGGCTTTGGTTTTGGGGAGAGGAACGGAGGAGGTACATCATTGTTGGACTTCGCTAAGGCTTTTGGGTTGGTGATTGCGAACTCTAGCTTTCAGAAGAGGGAGCGGCATTTGGTTACTTTTCAAAATGTGATGGCGAAGACCCAGATTGACTATCTCCTCCTCAGGAGGTGTGATAGAGGGTTGTGCAAGGATTACAAGGTGATTCCGGGTGAGATACTCGCGACGCAGCATAAGCTCTTGGTGATGGACATTGGTATTATGTTAAAGAGGAGGAAAAGGTCTACTCAAGGAAGACCGAGAATCAGGTGGGGAGCCTTAACTAAGGATAAAGCCCAAGCATTGGAGGGGCGGTTGTCGGCTATGGGATCTTGGAGGAGCAGTGGTGACGCCAGCATTATGTGGTCAACGATAGCTAACTGTATAAGGGAGGCTGTGAGAGAGGTGTTAGGGGTCTCGACGGGCGTCGCTGGTGGGCACAAAGGAGACTGGTGGTGGAATGAAGTGGTCCAAGGTAAAGTGGAAGCAAAGAAGGCGGCGTACCTGAAGTTAGTGGGGAGTATAGGTGAGGAGGAGAGGCGAGTGTGCATGGATAGGTATAAGGAAGCTAGGAAGGAGGCTAAGCTAGTGGTCACAGAGGCTAAGACTGTGGCTTATGGTCGTATGTACAAGGAATTGGAGGGAAAAGGTAGGGAGAAGAAGTTATTCCGGCTGGCCAAGTTGAGAGAGAGAAAGGCTCGGGATTTGGACCAAGTGAGATGCATCAAGGACGAAGATGGTAAAGTATTGATGGAAGATGCCCAGATTAAGAGGAGATGGCAGACTTACTTTCATAAACTTCTGAATTAAGAAGGGGATCGAGATATTGTGCTAGGCGAATTGGAGCATTTCGAGAGTCAACGTGACTTTGGGTACTGCGGGCGTATCGATGTTGAGGAGGTCGTGGGAGCTATGCATAAGATGAGTAGGGGTAGAGCGACCAGGCCAGATGAGATTCCGATGGAATTTTGGAAGTGTGTGGGGAGAGCAGGTTTGGAGTGGTTGACTAGGTTGTTTAATATTATTTTTAAGGGGAAAAGGATGCCGGATGAGTGGAGGTGGAGTACGGTGGTTCCATTGTATAAGAACAAAGGTGATATCTAGAGTTGTAGCAATTATAGGGGTATCAAATTACTGAGTCACACCATGAAAGTGTGGGAGAGGGTGGTTGAAGCAAGGGTGAGGATGATAGTGTCTGTATCCGACAACCAGTTCGGGTTCATGCCGGGTCATTCGACTACAGAATATATACACCTTGTTAGAAGGTTGGTGGAACTATACAGAGAGAGGAAGAAGGATCTGCACATGGTGTTTATTGACCTAGAGAAAGCGTATGACAAGGTTCCTAGAGAAATTCTCTGGAGATGCCTGGAGGCAAAAGGTGTGTCGGTTCCCTACATTATGGTGATTAAGGACATGTATGATAGGGCTAAGACTCGGGTTAGGATAGTAGGAGGCGACTCTGAGCATTTTTCGGTTGTAATGGGGTTACACCAAGGTTCTGCGCTCAGTCCGTTCTTATTCGCCCTGGTGATGGACGCGTTAACACACCATATTCAAGGGGATGTGCCATGGTGCATGCTATTCGCCGATGACATAGTTCTGATTGATGAGTCGCGAGCCGGTGTTAATGAGAGGCTGGAGGTTCGGAGACAGGCTCTTGAGTCTATGGGTTTCAAGCTAAGCAGGACGAATACGGAATACCTGGAGTGTAAGTTTAGCGCTGAGCCAAGGGAAGTAGGCGTGGATGTGAGGCTTGATTCGCAGGTCATCCCGAGTAGAGGCATCTTTAAGTACCTTGGTTCGGTTATCCGGGGGGAGGGGAGATCGACGAGGATGTCACACACCGTATTGGGGTAGGATGGATGAAGTGGAGGTTAGCATCTGGAGTCCTGTGTGACAAGAGAGTGCCACCGGTACTCAGAGGTAAGTTCTATAAAGCGGTGGTTAGACCGGCCATGATGTATGGGGCTGAGTTTTGGCCCGTTAAGAACTCACATATCCAGAAGATGAAAGAAACAGAAATGAGGATGTTGCAGTGGATGTGTGGGCAAACTAGGATAGATAATATTAGGAATGATGATATTCGGGAGAAGGTGCATGTGGCTCCCATTGATGACAAGATGTGGGAAGCGAGGCTTAGATAGTTCGGACATGTTCAGAGGAGAAGCCTAAATGCTCTGGTACGGAGGTGTGAGAAGCTGGTTACGGAGGGCACGAGAAGAGGTAGAGGGCGGCCTAAGAAGTATTGGGGAGAGGTGATCAGGCAGGATATGGCGAGGCTCCAGATTTCCGAGGACATGACACTTGATAGGAAGCTGTGGAGGTCGAGTATTAGGGTTGTAGGTTATGAGGTAGTTGAGTCGTGCCTTACTTCGTAACATGGTGAGACTAGCCATGTAGGATTTTTGTCTAAGATAACTAGTGGGAATGTTGTGGCTTACTATTTCGTTTTTCAGTGCATGTCCTATTTATTAGCTATCGCTTTTGATTTACATCTTTCTTCTAGATTTCATGGTGTTCCTATTTTTCTTATGACTGTTGTGGTGATACTAATATTTACTAATATTGTCTATCTTTACTTTGCATCTTTCTTCTGGATTTCATGGTGTTCCTATTTATCCTATGATTGTTGTTGTGATACTAATATTGTCTCCCTTTTTGCCCTTTTGTCTTTTTTTTTTAGCCGAGGGTCTTTCGGAAAAAGCTTCTCTACTCCTTCGGGGTAGGGGTAAGGTCTGCGTACACACTACCCTCCCCAGACCTCATTAGTGGGATTTTACTGGGTTATTGTTGTTGTTGTTGTTGCCTTCAGATGGTGGGAGGCTTATGAGAGAAGCAAGTCGGTTGGTGCAGTACCACTTACATGGTAAGAGTTCTCTGTTCTCCTTTTGGAGAAGTTTGTGCCGCAGTCTCGCAGAGAGGAGCTGCGCAGACAATTTGAGCAGTTACATCAGGATGGCATGTCCGTGACGCGGTACGAGATGCGATTTTCTGAGTTAGCTCATCACGCAATTTGGTTGGTTCCCACTGATAGGGAGAGGATTAAGAGGTTCATTGATGGCTTCACGTATCAGCTGCGGTTGCTTATGACTTGGGAGAGGGTATCTGGTGCCACTTTTGACGAGGTGGTTGACATTGCTCGACAGATAGAGGTAGTTCGTAGCCATGAGCGTGGTGACAGGGAGGCTAAGAGGCCCCGAGGTTCGGGCAGTGTTGGTGGGGTACCTTTTGGAGGGCAGTTCTACCACAACAAGGGTCGTCTAGTTCATCGTGGTGCATCATCCAGCTATGGTTCATATAGTTTTCATCAGAGTCGGTCATCTCTTAGTGCATTTCCAGCCCCGAGTACGCTCTGTGCACCATCAGTTCAAGGATCATATGTACCAGGCCCTTCTGGTATTCATTGGTATTCTTCGAGATGGCATGCTATGAGTGTAGAGAGATAGGCCATGTAAGGAAATATTGTCCCCGTCGTATGCGAGGTACAGTTCAGCAGAGGAGTCAGGATACTACTTATGCACCAGTTGCTCCACCACCCGCTCAACCAGCTTAGGGTGGAGCTCAGTCAGCTAGGGGTCTCCCAAGAGGGGGAGGCCGATCTGGTGTCGGTCAGGCCCGATTTTATGCTTTTCCTGCCAGGCCAGATGCTATTGCCTCAGATGCAGTGATCACATGTATTGTTTTAGTGTGCCACAGGGAGACTTCTATATTATTTGACCCTGGTTCCACTTATACATATGTATCATCGTATTTTGCTCATTATCTGGATATGCCCTGTGAGTCCTTAGTTTCACCTGTTCATGTATCTATGCCGATGGGCGATACTATAATTGTGTACCGGGTGTATCGGTTGTGTATGAGAATTATTGGGGGACGAGACCAGAGTTGGTCTTTTATTTCTTAGTATGATCAATTTACATATTATCTGGGTATGGTGAGATATCAAATATTTTGTTATATGGCCTTGGGCCAAGTGGGGGAGTCCGCTATCTACGATTTGATTGCGCTTTATGAGTATATGAAAATTGTGGTATGAGTGAGTTGTTATTTGTGAATGATGTAGTGCACACGGAGTATGAATTTGATAGGTGGTATTAAAGTAGAGTTATTTCTTTGAGTGTTGATGTGCTAATGGGGCACGTATCTTTTGGCCCATTTGGGCGGTGTAATGTGGATTTGAACAAAGGGGGTGACTCTCGAGAAAGTTCTAATGGATTCAAGATTAATATGTAACAATTGAGAATTTTTGGCGGATTTGTTTATGGCTAAAATCTGATATTTAAGTTGGATGGTGTCGAGACTTGTGGCATTTTTGTATATCATTATGGGTTTTATATTTCGGCATCAGGAAGGTGAATGAAATGGCAGTAGACTCAAATAATGTATTTTCAGAGTGGGTGTTTCAGTTGTGCTATTTATAGGGGTAATTATGATGTGGTGAGACTGTACAGATGTTTTGGTGGCAATATTCTTGGGTTTTGATGACCTACGTGATTACGTTTAGTTAGAGGAATTTAGTTTTAATAGCTTGGTTATGTGCAGATGGATTTCAAAGTGTTCTTGATAGTTTCTACCATAGTTTGAACCAGATATTTTCTACTGGTGTGGGAAACGTGTTGTGTATTGTGATTTTCTCCTGGAAGGAAGTAAGAGGAAGGTTTCTAACTAATAAGGTATGTAATTTACTGGTGACTAAGAGTTGATAATGGGATTCTTGTGTTTCTCGCATGATGGCATAATAGATGTGGTGTGTTGTGCTGGAATAGGATTTACATGTACAAGGTAACAGTTCAAGTTTTGAAGAGAAGGTAATGAATGTTGGACAACATGGTCAGTTTCAGATATTTCGACGAATGTTATAACCGCTCGGTAGTTCCTGAGAAAGGTGCGCATTTCGAAAGATGCATTGTGTTCTGACTTTCGGATGTCATCGCTATTGCGATACTCACCTAGTTAATAGACTACTGATATACGAGTTATTGATATGTGGAACAGAGGAATTATGAAAATATTCCTAGTGGGGTGATCGTGCATGAAGGATGTGATAGCCATGCGGGTGCTGGAGTTGTGATCATTTACGATGGTTCATGTGTACTTATTTGATTGCTCCTGTATGATATGCTTGGATTAGAGGCATGTGAGCATGTCAGGAGGATTATGTTATTGGCACGTGAGTTATCCGTGCGGATCCATGTATTGATATTTTTGTCACGTGAGTTGTCCGTGCGGGTACAAATATTTATATTATTGGAACGTGAGTTGTCCGTGCGGGTCCAGATATTGATACTATAGCACGTGAGTTGTCCATGCGAGTGATGTTAATGTGAGCTCTAGAAGAGCTGGTTACTGTTATTAAATTTGTGTGTCTTGGTTCTACTATATATAATGAGCTTATAACATTACGGTTGTAGTGGTGCTTGTTGAACTTGCAATATGGTTCTTTTCCTTGAGACATCTCCCATATTTGGGTACACGGATTGCGCAGTAGTGGATGGAGTTATATTGACGTGGCGTGTCTGCGGGATAGTTGTGTTTAATAATATAAGGTCATTAGATCTAGAATGGGTACTACCAGGCTTGATTATGGTATATTCGAGAGGATTATGGTTCTGGTTGGGGCAAGAGAGCTCCATGACTAGTTGATCTGATGAGTGGTTATGAAGTTTTGATTGTTTCTTTCATCATTGGCAGTGTACGAAGGTTTTGGAATGAGGTTCTGTTGAATGCGAGGTTTTAATACTTGTACTTGGTTGGTTTGGAGTAATTACTATGATTGTGATCGGGAATGGTGCTGCGAGCATGTGAGTTGTGTAGTATGTAATGTGAGTATATCTGTGGTTATGGCTATGGCTTGATACAGATTGTTCAGACTTATACGGTGTGTGAGATTTAGATCTTAGAAAGAATTCTGGGTGTTAGAAATTGGGCTCCAAGTTTTAGGCTAAGGTTAAATTAATGATTTTAAGTTGTGTTATGTTGTCAGGTCTATATAGAATAGGGTGACATGGGATCACCCAGGTATGTGGATGGTAAGAAGGAACAGTGATTTAAAGGCTTAGGAACAACTCTTGGCACGTTCGAGGATGAACGTATGTTTTAGTGGGGGAGATTGTAACGACCCGACCGGTTATTTTGAACATTTACACTACTTTCAACTATTTGAAGTCTTGAATAACTTCCTACGAGGTATTATGACTTGTGTGAATTGTCGATTTTGGTTTTAAGGTATTTCGGAGTTAGCTTGGAAGAATAAAATTTCATGTTAGAAGCTTCAGTTGAAATAGTTGACCAGATGGTGACTTATGAGTAAACGACCTAGGAATAGAGTTTTGATGATTTCAATAGCTCCGTATGGTGATTTTGGACTTAGGAGCGTGTCCGGAAAATTATTTGGAGGTACGTAGTGGAATTAGGCTTGAAATGCCGAAAGTTTTGATGATTCCATTTTTCATTTTTAACGATTTGGAGCTCGGATTGAGGCGAGTTTTGGGATATTTTCTGAGAAAATATCGGGGTAAGTGCTCTTAACTCAATTTTGGTTAGATTACCCAAATCCATCACTGTTTTTATCAGTTAATTGGTGATTTAAGTTGGAAAATTTTGAAAACCCTCTTGGATAGATTTGAGGGTCGAATTATTATTGGAATTTAGTCATTTTGGTATGGTTAGACTCGTGGTTGAATGGGCGTTCATATTTCGTAACTTTTGCCGAATTCCGAGACGTGGGCCCCACGGACCATTTTTGAGTTAATTTTGGATTTTTATTGAAAAATATAGTATTTTCTTATAGAATTAATTATATAATTTTTTTTTACTGTATCGAATTACTTATGACTAGATACGAGTCGACCGAAATCGGAAAATCGAGAAAAAAGCATACTACTTGGTTAAATTGGAGCAAGTCGAGGTAAGTGACTTGTCTAACCTTGTGTGGGGGAAATTTTCCCTAGGATTGGTATTGATGTGATTATTGAAATGTGTTGAAAGTTGTGTACACGAGGTGGCAAGTGTGTACATGGGTCAAATGTGAAAGACTATATTTTTAAATTGTGTAGATCACTGTTGCGCAATTTATTAAATTATTTTATCTTATTATATTCTTCATCATTGATCTGGGATATATACTTTAAATTTGTTTGACCTTTTTATGCTAATTGTTTTACCTGTTTAGTTGAAACTTGGTTTCTTTTATACTGTGCATTATTTGAAGGTTGATTTTCTTTAAATTAAATAATATTAATATGAAGTATTTGACATTGTTTTTATAATTGATAATAAAGCAAAGTATTAAAGATTTCGAAATATTATTTTCCTGAATTATTTATTCCTGAATATTTTCATAAGATTTTTGTACTCATTGTGATGGAGCCGTGAGCTCTTTATTGTGGAAAAATATTATTGATAATTTATTTTGGCATGAGCCGTGAGCTCTTTATTGTGAAAAAATATTGTTGTTGAATTGTTTTGGCAAGTTAAATTATTTGAGCACTTGAGGTGCATATTGTGATATTGATACGCCTGTGGTGGTATAAGGTCTGGGTATTGAAACGTATGCGGTGAGATAAGGGTGGCTTGATACACGTGGCTAGTAGGAGAACTACTAGAAGTCATGCGGTGTGATAAGGATGGCTAAAACGCGGGATGCTATTTCGGAAAAAATATTTTCTTTAAAATAAATTGTGAAGGCTCCCGCGGTGAGATAAGGAATTGAGATATTGTGAATTTATTTATGATTTGGGACTACGAGGCGGTACTTCGTGAGTACCCTTGTTTATATTGATTTATGGCCATAGTTGCCTTTGATTATTTGTTGTGATTTCATAAAGTTGAAAGGAATTCTGTTTTGATTCCACGAGATATTATTTGCCATTATTTTGTGTAATTAAATGGTGACATGCTACTTGATTCATTTCCATTGTCATTTTATTTTATTAAATTATATTGTTAAACATAATACCATGCAATTATTATTTTTCAGTAGGGCCTGACCTGACCTCGTCACTACTCTACCGAGGTTAGGCTTGGCACTTACTCGGTACCGCTGTGGTGTACTCATACTACGCTTCTGCACAACTTTTTGTGCAAATCTAGTTACTCCTTACCAGCCCCGACATCAATGAGTTACCTATGCACGGAGACTTCGAGATATATCTGCCAGCGTCTGCAGACTCCGGAG